>NC_052168.1:17338786-17410797 GCF_902713615.1 Scyliorhinus canicula
ATGAAAATGAAATGAAATGAAAAATGAAAAGATGTTCAAAAGTGGTTCAGCTCCAACAGATGCTGATCACGACTACCAACCAGTGGATGAAGGGGCCTAAAAGGACAACAATTTGCATTTATGTAGCACCTTTTGATGTAATAAAACATCCCCAGGCACTTAAAAACATGCCTAGTTACTATTTCTGGACACCAGTCTGTTTTTCACAGTCGGGGTTGTTCCCAATATTTTAGTTTGTTTGTTTGAGCATGGGGTTGGTTTCCTAATTACCCAACTACTCTGATTCCTGGGATGGCGGGACTGACCTATGAGGAGAGATTGAGTTGGTTAGGATTATGTTCGCTGGAGTTCAGAGGAATGAGGCAGTGGGATTGCCTAGAAACCAATAAAATTGTAACAGGACAAGGCAGGGTATGCAGGAAGGATGCCCCGATGGTTGGGTGTCCAGAACCAGGGGTCACAGTCTCGGGATACAGGGTAGACCATTCAGGACAGATGAGGAGATGTTTCTCCACCCAGAGAGTGGTGACCCTATGGAATTCACTACCACAGGAAGCAGCTGAGGTCAAAACGTTGCATGTTTGCAAGGTGTTAGATACAGCTCTTGGGGCTAAATGGATATTTTGGGGGGAGGCAAAGCGGGAACAGGTTGCTGAGTTGGATGACCAGCCATGATCATAACGAACGGCGGAGGTGGCCCGAAGGGCCGAATGGCCTCCTCCTGCTCTTATATTCTATGTTTAATGAGCAGTTTATCCCATCACAGCCTGCCTGGGATGGACGTTGCTCCCTGTGTCCCGGGCGATGGGCGCACTGAGCAGGGTGTCCACATCAGCAGCTGGGGGCAGAGACACTGACGGGCAACTCAAGATGACGGGCACATTGTCACCCAGCAAAGTCCCGGCATCTTGTCCGAATGTCCTTTGTACTTTGACTGTTCTCTGGAAGGCCAGAATTATCCCCATTGCTGTTATACCTGACCAAAAAGGAATTTCACCCAGAATCTAGCAGCAAGATTATTTTCCGCGCTCACGTGCAGTGCAGGTGAAAGAGTTCAGCAGATCCCTTATCGTCCGTACGCCTTCCTCCAGTTTGAGTCACCTGATCATTGGGTTTTACTTTATCCCTGGTCTTCCTTGACTTTTCTTTGATCATTGCCCCGTCTGTGTGTGTATAAACTTTGTATCATGTTGGCTACTTGTAAATAAGAAATAAAGGAATATTGGGTTACTGGCGTTGGGTGTCACTGCGTGTTACTGCACCCTGTTCCTCACCTGCGATAATCTGCAGCCGGCGGCTGCATGTTGCATCCTGGGAGATCCCGCGTGAGGCATATTCACGCCAAAGCTCGGCCGGCCATTAGTGGCCAGCCAGAGGGAGGGAGTGGAAATCCCGATGCCACTGTCGCGGTTTCGAGGAGCAACCAGAAACGCATGGGGGTACAGCAAAGCCAATGCTCAGCCAGCGGGAAGGATGGGAAACCGGAGGTGAGGAGCAGGGCAGTCTGGGTGTTCAGGACAGGACAGGACAGTGATGGCCCCACGACACAAGGGTTGGCTTTTGACTGCGAGTGTCGCCTCACCTCCTGGGCCAGCCGTGCGGTGTTTAAAATGGTGACGAGCTGGGCAAGGAGGGACAGAATATCTGAGATGACCGTGCGGGTCATTTGTGTTGAGAATATTGCAGAGCCAGAGACAGAACGTCCCTGAGGAGTCAAAAGGTGGAATCTATTTGTTTGAAGTTAAGAAGCAATGGAGAAGCTACCCCCCAACGTTGTGTATTTTATACGCTACCCAACAATGGGGAAGGGATAGCGGAGCAGATTTGCAGCTGATGACTTTACCCCAGCATTGAATGGAATAGCAATTGTGTCAAGAGCAGAGAGAGGAAAATTTCTGAAACGCGTTCAAGAAAATGCTCTTAATTATTCTGTATCGTGACCAATGAGGATGAAGGCATTGCTAGATATGGTGCCGGGGAATTGATCAAAGGGATAATGCCACAGTTGGGGAGCATCTCAAGAATAGTGATCATAGTATCATAAGATTTTGATTGGTTATGGCGAAGAGTAAACTGAAACCAGGAACATAGAATGAGTTGATGAATCTGCCTGGTAAATTGGAGACAAAGACTGACGGACAGAAATGGTGTATGTTGTGAGCAAATGCAAAACTGTCAATTTTGGCAGGAAGAGTTTAAAAAAATAAGCTTATTTAAATAGTGAGAGATTGCAGAGCTCTTGAGATACAGAGGGATCTGGATGACCTCGTGCATGAATCACAAAAGGCGGGTTCGTAGAAGTCCCACAGTGCAGAAGGAGGCTATTTGGCCCATTGAGTCTGCACCAACCCTCCAAAAGAGCGCACTACCTATCCCCATAACGCCGCTCATTGATCGTGACCAATGCCATCATCTTTGGACCATGGGAGGAAACTGGAGGAAACCCACGCAGACGCCCACGGGGAGAATGTGCAAACTCCACACAGTCACCCAAGGCTGGAATTGAACCCGGGCAGCTGTGAGGCAGCAGTGCTAACCACTTTGCTACCAGGTATGGCAAGTAATTGGGAAAGTTAATAGAATGTTATTGTTTACTGTGAAGAGAATGATTGCAAAAGTAGAGGATACGTTTCAGTTGCACAAGGACATTGGTGAGACCTCATTCTTGAGTATTGTGTACGGCGTTGGCGTCCTTATTTAAGGAAAAATGTAAGTGTTAGCAGTTCAGAGAAGGTTTACTGGACCCATACCAGGAATGGGTGGGTTATCTCATGAGAGGAGGTTAGGTTTGTATCTACTGGAGTTTAGAAGAGTGAGAGGCAACTTGATTGAGACATATAAAATCCTGAGGGGTGTTGACAGGGTGGATGTGGAGAGGATGGTTCCTCTTGCAGGAGAATCTAGAAGTAGCAGTCACTGTTTAAAAATGAGGGGATGTTCGTCTAAGAATTCTATTTTTGAGAGTAATGAGTCTCTGCAGCTCGATTCCTTAAAGGGCAGCAAAAGCAACGTGAGTATTTTAAGGCAGAGCAAGATAGATTCTTGATTAATAAGGGGGTGAAAAGAATGATTCTTGATTAACAAGGGGGGGGGGTGATAGGTTATCGGGGGCAGGCAGGAAGATGAAGTTGAGGTTACAATTAGATGAGTCATAATCTGATTGAACGGCGGGGCAGGCTCGAGGAGTCGAGTGGCCTACTCCTGCTCCTAATTCGTATAATTCTTAAGTATTATTCCTCCCTCGCCTTCAATGTTCCCAGTTTACTCCCCATAACCATTACCATCTTAATTGTCCTAAAGTCAATCTCTCCTTGGCGTATGAGTCAGTTTCATAGATTATCATAGAATTTACAGTGCAGAAGGAGGCCATTCGGCCCATCGAGTCTGCACCGGCTCCTGGAAAGAGCACCCTATCCAAAGGCAACACCTCCACCCTATCCCCATAACCCAGTAACCCCACCCAACACTAAGGGCAATTTTGGACACTAAGGGCAATTTGTCATGGCCAATCCTGCACATCTTTGGACTGTGGGAGGAAACCGGAGCACCCGGAGGAAACCCACGCACACACGGGGAGGATGTGCAGACTCCGCACAGGCAGTGACCCAAGCCGGGATTCGAACCTGGGACCCTGGAGCCTGCAGCTGTGAAGCAATTGTGCTATCCACAATGCTACCGTGCTGCCCCTAGGATGATGATCCTTGATGATTCAAAAATGTTGCCTGCCTCGACAGGCCACGTTAACCATTTCATACCGTGCTGTTTGTCCAGTAACTGGGCATGTCTGGGATGCATCCTTCAATACAGCCCCACCATGGTACCCCCGTGTGTCAGTTACAACACACAACTTCTGCACACCCACACCACGTTCCTACTTCCTTTTTTGTTGGAATTTCATAAGTCAGCTTCACACGTTTCCCTATCTATTGGACGTGGTCTTCGTTCTTTTTCTAAATGTTCCATTCTGCCAGTGTTCCGCCCACCACATGTCACTTCGGCATTGCTTGGTGGAGATCTGCCTCTGCCCTTTCCCAGTTTGTGTTTGTCGAAGGTTTTTCAAGTCCGCAGTCGCCATGTCCTGCCAAACGACATCATCGCCCAAGCTTTCGCTGTCTTCGAAACCATGCACCTTTGGATAACTCTCAGAGGAAATAGAAATCTTTGATGTTGTTTCTGGTGAAGTTGCACATTTTGTGACGCGCATGCTCCATGCAAAAAGCCTTCTTGACTCTCATGTCATCAATTAAAGACCAAGATCGTCCGGGAGGGGGGGAGGGGGTCTTTGTCTGAAGATCTTTGCTTATCTCCCCACTGCATGATCCTGATGTGTCGGATAGCGGTTCGCCATCACATTCAGGCCTCTTAAAAGCTCCACAGGTGGGAACACACGTTTCCAAGGGAAAGCTATCAGCTTACTTGTCTTCACTAGAATGTGCACTAATACCAGATTGATATGTTCCATTGAACTGCACTCAAGGTGATTGGCTTATTCACTTTCCTAGTTGGTCCTGTGATTTTTCCTGTTGCCAACTTTTATTCTAAGTGGGGCATCCCATTAATTACCATTCTCCGATAAGAAAACAGTCGTTTGGCAGTGCAGAACTTGAATATTTCTTGGAAAAAAGAGGTATATAGAAGCTTTTCGTCGTGCACTCATCAGGATATATTGAGAATAACAATATAAAGGGAAACCCGACAACTTGTACTGTATGAGGAGTGTCCTGATAAGTGCAAGATGAAAAGCTTCGACATGCCTCTTCTTATTCAGCAATACCCAGCATATCTCATGAAGGAGCCCTGGAGAAACTTTATGGTTCCCATAAAAAAATTCTTGACCAGAGCTCTCCGGCTGAGAGGATGCTCTCTTCCCGCCGGCTGCGCACCACCACCGCCCGTAGGTTTCCCGACAGCCTGGGACGGCTTCTACGGGAAATCCCTTTGAGAAGCAGCAGGGAGTTGAGAATCCCGTCGGCAGCGAATGGCGCACTGCCGGGAAATATGCCGTCTGTGGACCGATGAATTCCAGCCCGTTCTATTACCTTTAAAGAGAAATGGGGGGGGGGGGGGGCACAGTGGTTAGCACTGCTGCATCACGGCGCCAAGAACCCAGATTTGATCCCGGCCCCGTGTCACTGAACGTGTGGAGTTTGCACATTCTCCCCTTGTCTGCGTGGGTCTTGCCCCCACAACCCAAAGGTGTGCAGGGTAGGTGGATCGGCCACGCTAAGTTACCACTTAATTGGGAAAAATATCATAAATTTAAAAGAAAATGTTTCAAAAATGTTTTTGTTTTTTTAAATAATTTTTATTGAAAAAGTTTGTATTTACATAACAACAACGAACCGCAATAAAATACCAACAATAACAATAATGATAACAGTCATAAACATTCGCCCATCCTCAATGAACAACAAAACATATTAACAACAACTTAAATTAACACAATATTAAGTTAAATAACCATAGAAAAAAAAGAAACAATAAAGAGCACCCCCCCGGGTTGCTGCTGCTATTGACCAAGATACCTATCTTTGAGCCAGAAAGTCCAGAAAAGGCTGCCACCGTTTATAGAACCCTTGTACTGATCCTCTCAGGGCAAATTTGACCCTGTCCAATTTTATAAATCCCGCCATGTCACTGATCCAGGTCTCCACACTTGGGGGCCTCGCATCTTTCCACTGCATCAAGATCCTCCGCCGGGCTACTAGGGACGCAAAGGCCAGGACACCGGCCTCTTTCGCCTCCTGCACTCCCGGCTCCATCACAACTCCAAAAATCGCGAGTCCCCAACCTGGTTTGACCCTGGATCCAACCACCCTCGACACCGTCCCCGCCACCCCCTTCCAGAATTCTTCCAGTGCTGGGCATGCCCAGAACATATGGGCATGGTTCGCTGGACTCCCCGAACACCTGGTACACCTATCCTCACCCCCAAAGAACCTACTCATCCGAGTCACAGACATATGGGCCCGGTGCAGCACCTTAAATTGGATGAGGCTAAGCCTCGCACATGAAGAGGAAGAGTTGACTCTCTCCAAGGCATCCGCCCAAGTCCCGTCCTCTATCTGCTCCCCTAGTTCCCCCTCCCATTTAACCTTCAGCTCCTCCACTGACACCTCCTGCATTACCTTATAAATGTCAGACACCTTCCCCTCTCCGACCCACACCCCCGAAAGCACTCTGTGCATCGCCCCCCGCGAGGGCAGCAAAGGAAATTCTCCACCTGTCGCCTAGCAAACGCCTTTACCTGCAAGTATCTGAACATGTTCCCTTGGGGGAGCCCAAATTTATCTTCCAGTTTCCCCAGGCCCGCAAACCTCCCGCCAATAAACAGGTCCCTCAATTTACTGATGCCCACCCTATACCACCCCCTATATCCCCCATCAGTGTTCCCCAGGATGAACCGATGATTTCCACCTAATGGAGCCTCCATCGAGCCCCCTGTTTCCCCCCCTATGCCGTCTCCACTGTCCCCAGATTCTTAGGGTCGCCGCAACCACCGTGGTATACCTCTTAGGAGAGAGCGGCAACGGCGCCGTTACCAGGGCACCCAGGCTCGTACCTCTACAAGACGCCATCTCCATTCTTTTCCACGCCGCCCCCCCCCCCCCCCCCCATCACCCATTTACGCACCATTGACACATTGGCCGCCCAATAGTACCCCAAAAGGTTGGGCAGCGCCAGCCCGCCTCTATCCCTCCCTCGCTCCCTCTTCACTCTCGGAGTCCCATGCGCCCACACAAAGCTCAAAATACTGCTAGTCACCCTCCTAAAGAAGGCCCTGGAGATGAAGATGGGCAGGCACTGAAAGAGGAACAAGAACCTCGGAAGCACCGTCATTTTGACGGACTGCACCCTCTCCACCAACGACAATGGCAGCATTTCCCACCTCTTGAACTCCTCCTCCATCTGATCCACAAGCCTGGTGAAATTATGCTTGTGAAGAGTCCCCAAGTCCCTGGCCACCTGCACCCCCAGGTGTTTCAAAAATGTTTTATTTAAACCTCCACAGTGCATCGACTGTGGCAGTCATGGGCAAGCAGCCCAGGCAATTGCAATTAAACATTGTCCAGAGGTGCCCTTGCCAGCACAAATTCCTGAATTGTCCTAATTTCTGGCAAGGTAGTTTATTAAAATTGTTAATGTGATGTGGGCGTTATTGGCTGGCCCAGCATTTATTGTCCATTCCTGATGGGTTTTTACGACGATGGTTTCATGGTCACCTTTCGACTTTTGATGCCAGATTTTTTTTTTTTTTTTTTTTTATAAATTTAGATTACCCAATTATTTTTTCCAATTAAGGGGCAATTTAGCGTGGCCAATCCACCTACTCTGCACATTTTTGGGTTGTGGGGGTGAAACCCACGCAGACACGGGGAGAATGTGCAAACTCCACACGGACAGTGACCCAGAGCCGGGATCGAACCTAGGACCTCAGCGCCATGAGGCAAAGGTGCTAACCACTAGGCCACCGTGCTGCCCTATGCCAGATTTTTATTGAATGCAAATTTCCCCATCTGCCATGGCAGGATTCGAGCCCAGGTCTCTGGATACATAGATAGATGATATTTCATAGAATTTACAGTGCAGAAGGAGGCCATTCGGCCCATCGAGTCTACACCGGCTCTTGGAAAGAGCACCCTACCCAAGGTTAACACCTCCACCCTATCCCCATAACCCAGTAACCCCACCCAACACTAAGGGCAATTTTGGACACTAAGGGCAATTTATCATGGCCAATCCACCTAACTGGCACATCTTTGGACTGTGGGAGGAAACCGGAGCACCCGGAGGAAACCCACGCACACACGGGGAGAACGTGCAGACTCCGCACAGACAGTGACCCAAGCCGGAATCGAACCTGGGACCCTGGAGCTGTGAAGCGATTGTGCTAACCACAATGCTACTGTACTGCCCCTAATACTGATACTAGTCCAGTGACAATACCACTACGCCACTGCTTCTCTTACCCTGGATGGCCGCTAACAGTTTTTGCGGGTGTTTAGGGAAGGTTTCTGACAGATCGGGTCCTAGGCCTGACAGGAGAGATGGATCAACGAGTCTTCGGCCACTATCTCAAACACTCCGTGTTGGGGCATTTATAGAAAGCGCTCTTAAAACTCAGAGTCAAAATGGTGACTCCCCCTCGTGCCTTCAGCAGATACACAGGGAGCCTGTGGGATGCTAATCAGGATCCCATGAAAACCAATGTTCCCTTGCCCTAAGGCCTTGGAAGATGAGCCTAACCCTAATCTCCGTGAGCAAACCTTTGGTCGAAGTGTCTCCGGCCATCTCGTGCTGGAACTGTAGGGTGTGAGAGTCTGGGAGAACCTGTTTAACGTCATCCTTCTCTACCCCGGTTGGGATCATTAAAAAAAATTCCCATTTTGGAAGGAGGAGAGTGTCGGTGCTCGTATCCACTCTCACCCCAGCTCTACTGTCAGAGCCATAACCCCTTGGGGTGGGGGTTGTGACCCTTTCTGTAATCTTCGCATTTCTAGGCTCCCCTCCTGTCTTGGTAATGGCCTGTCCTGCGCCCCTAGCCCATGTGACCACAAACACTGGCCTTCCCTCAGCAGAGGGGAAGTACGTTCAACTATATTATCCCAGCAATGGCCAAAAGACTACCTGTGCCTTGGTTTTGGATCCAGCAGCCGCGAGTGCACACTGTTGACCACCAAACTCCTCATTGCAAATCAACATTGTGCTCCGGTGTTTGGTCTGTAGTTTTTTCCATGCATAACATGTGCCACCTGCCCCCCCCCAACAACGTGCAGAATAGCAATGCTGTCCTGCCCGTCATTACTTTCCTCTTGCAGTCCATCTATCCATTTGCTTAGCTGATTGTATTCCGCTGTAAGGCGCTCGCACGTGCGACATTGGCCAATTTATCCTCATACCGCTTTAATTTAATCTTTCCTTTCTGAACCTCTTTGGAAGACCCATTTAGGAATACACACACAATCTCTGCCGCACGCTTCCACAGATCCCAGGCCATCTCTCGCTCTGGATCTGCCTGCTTTCTCAATCAGACTCTCTATCAGTCATCCCCTGCCTAGCATATGCCATCGAGGCTCTTTGGCCCATCGTGGCCATCAATCACCTATCCCAATCCCATTTCCCAGCATTTGTACGCTACGGCGATTCAAGTGCGCATCTAAATGCTGCTTAAATGTTGCGAGGGTTCCCGCCTCCACCACCTTTTCAGGCAGCGAGTTCCAGATTCCCTACACCCTCTGGATGAAGAAGCTTTTCCCTCACAACCCCTCTCAACCTCCTGTTCTTTAACTTAAATCTATGCCCCCCTGGTTATTGACCCCTCTACTAAGAGGAAATGTTCCTTCCTGTCTATGTCTTCTCCCCCCCCCCCCCCCCCCCACCACCACCACCAAACCTCTGCTCTAAGAAAAACAACCCCAGCCTCTCTTCGTAGCTGAAACGCTCCCGCCCAGGCAACATCCTGGTGAACCTCCTCTGCACCCTCTCCAGCACTATCACATCCTTCCTATATTGTGGCGACCAGAACTGCACACAGTACTCTAGCTGTGGCCTAACCAGCATTTTACACAACTCAATCAAACCCTTCCTGCTCTTATATTCTGTGCCTCTTGTGTCTCCTGACATTGTGGCACCAAGCTTCACTTAAGAACTACTCCACGTGTTCGATGACAACCTAAGATTGCTGCTAATCTCAAATTTCACTGATCCCTCGACCAGTGCGAATCGCATTCCTGACATCACTTTGTAACGGTTTAAGACTTCATGGGCACCTCAAACAGACAGTTGCGAGTCTATAAGTGGTCCTAAGATCGTTTACCAAACACTAACACATACCTTTCTCCTTGACTGAGGGTCATGGGGTCAACCAGAGACTAGAGGTCGCGGCAGAGTCACGGGTATCCGGAGGCAACTGATACAGGCAGGTAGGACAAACAGGAATAAATCGATCTCTGAGTTTAGTGATAATCCATCAGCAAATGGCAGTCAGTGCAAAGTGTAGTCAGTGCAAAGTGTAAGAGATAAACAGTGAGACCGAATCTGTTAGAATAAAGTTTTATTCAATAAACTCTACCCATTATTGAAAGTGCATATTTTAATGGTACATGAATACAGTAAGTATTTTCATCCCACTTTATCATCACGATTAGCAATTGTAGATGACACAAAATCTGTGCAAAGATTAAGACAGCAGAGTGGGTGCACTCAAATGCAGAAAGATTTACATGTGCTGGAGAGTGGAGTCATACAGTGACACAGCTTTCAAATTAAATTAGTTTTAAAGTCATGCATGTTGGCAAGGCCAACACAGAATAGACTTAATCATTCTTGGGGAGTTGTTGAGGGAAAAAGGGACCCCTGGAAGACCCGTGACTAGTTTTAGGAAAAAACAGCTGAAGCTAACAGGGTATCCGTACGGCACAGAAACAGGCCATTCAGCCCAAACTGCCTGCGTTAGATCTTTGATAAAGCTGCCCTGGCTTTTTCTCCCATTGTCCTGATATTTTCTCCCCCTTCCAAGTATTTATCCACTTCCCTTCTGCATCTCCTTCCACCATTCCAAACCATTATAACTCACTGCATTAAAAAAAAAATTATCCTCCTTTACCTGTCTGTCTTTTTTTCCCAATCACCTTAAATCTGTCTCCTCTGGTTGACAACCTTTCTGCGGGTGGAAACATTTTATTTCCTCTATCGTGATTATGATCTATCCAATCTCACCTCAATCTTCTCCGCTCCTGTGAACAATCCCGCCTTCTCTGATCTCTCCACATAGCTTTTGTACTCCACACTTCTATAAAAGGTTGAAAATCACAGTCATGCCCCCAGGACCGCAGGCTGCTTCTCGCTGTTTTGAGAGAGAGCTGACTGGTGGTGATTTAAACTGAGGGTCGCCACACCTCAAGATGACGAGGTGAGGTTGAGAAGGTGAGGGGGGTTCATGAATAACCTCAGCCGGTACGGGCAGTTGAACCCCACACCCACTGTTGGCATCGCTCTGCATCCCGCCCAGCCAACTGTGCTCTCTGTCTCCCCCCCCACCCCACCCCCAGCCACGCCTCTCAATAAAACTAAGGATTCAAGTACCCTTGTTTTTTATAACAACCTGTTCAACTTTTTCTGCCACCTTCAAAGATTTTGTACATCAACCATCAGGTCGTTGTGTACCTGTATCCCATTATACCTGTGTTGGATTGTGTTAAGAGAGGTATTCAATATAAGTCAAAGGGTGCCATTTGACACAACCCTGATCAGACTGCATCGCGAGCACTGGGCATAGTTTTCATCCCCTCTTGCGAGGGGAGGGGGAAGGGGGTGATACCATGGACCTGGAGCAGGTCTAGAGGAGAGCAACAATAATGATTCGAAGCTGAAAGAACCTTCAGGGTCCAGGACCTTGGTCTGTTTAGAACAGGGGTGGGCAAACTTTTCCGTGCAAGGGCCACATTCAGAAATTCACAATTTTAAAGGGCCGCATAGTATATTAAGTAAAATAATTAATATTTAAAATAGCCAAAATAAAAGGTTTTTAAATGAAAAAAAAAGCAATTAATTTTTATTAATTAATATTTTAAAGTAGAAACTTCACATGAAACACATGTTGTGCCGAGCAATGATCACCCTACTCAAGTCAACGTATCCACCCTATACCAGTAACCCAACAGCCCCCCCATATTAACCTTAAAATTAAAATAAAATAAAAAAAAAATTTTAAAATTTTTTTTTTAATGACTTGATCTTGGTGGGCCGCATAAAGACCTTTGGCGGGCTGCATGCGGCCCGCGGGCCGTAGTTTGCCCACCCCTGGATTAGAACCTCATCCATGAGGTCCATGAAACAATAAGATCGGTTAACCTCCCCACTGACAGATTATTTCGGTTTAACAGGTTAGAGAGAACCAGGAGATATGAGATTGAGGAGGCGTTGGCCTAGTGCTACTGTTACTGGGTGGGTAATACTCTGCGGGTCAGTTTAGCTCAGTTGGCTGGGAGGCTGGTCCGTGATGCACAGCGGAGTTCGATCCCCGTACCGGCTGAGGGTATCCATGAAGGCCCCCGCCATCGCAACCTTGCCCTTCGTCTGAGGTGTGGTGAAACCATCACCAGTCAACTCTCACGAAGAAAAGAGCAGCCTATGATCCTCTGGGACTATGGCGACTTTTATTTCGATGCTCCGTGGTCCCAGGTTTGATTCCCAGCACGGCAGATGGTAAAATTTGACTTCAATAGAAATCAGGAATTAGAAGTCTAGTGATGATTGTCAAACCATTGTCATAAGTAAGAAGTCTTACAGCACCAGGTTAAAGTCCAACAGGTTTGCTTCGAATCACTAGCTCTCGGAGCACTGCTCCTTCCTCAGGTGAATTGTCATAAGAACCTATCTGGTTCACTGATGTATTTTGGGAAAGGAAAGCTGGGCTGGCCCACATGTGACTCCAGATCCATAGTAATGGCCTGTCAAATGGGCCAGCAAGATGTTCAGATTTCTTTTCATTAAGGAGCAGTTTAGCGTGGCCAATCCACCTACCCTGCACATCTTTGGGTTGTGAGAGTGAGACCCACGCAAACGGGGGGAGAATGTGCAAACTCCACACGGACAGCGACCCAGGTCCGGAATCGAACCTGGGACCTTGACGCCGTGAGGCAGCAGTGCTAACCACTGCGCCACCGGCCATCCACAGCAAGCCATCCAATTGATGGGCAGTAAATGCTGGCCCAGCCAGCGACGCCCACGTCCCAGGAATTAATAGACGGAAAGTTGGACGGTTCTTTCATGGAATGCGTAGTGAGTCGAATGTGTATCGGGCTGGTATGGAGGGTGCTGGCTAGGTTTCTGACTGTGGGAGGGACTGAAACATACAGATCGTTTCAGAAAACTCTTGGGCCTGTTTAATCCCGTGGATAAACTTTGATTTGCTGGAGAAATCATGAATTTTCCCCAAGTGTTTTTCTCTGCCCCCTCCCCTTATTGACCAAGGGATTTTCTCTCTGGTGGGGGGGGGGGGGGGGGGGGGGGGGGGGGGGGGGGTGGGGGGGGGGGGGGGACAGACAGGGAAGAAGGTTTTTGTCACAACGTCTTGACCATCAGGTTTGGGAGACTTGATTAGCTCATCTGTGTTTGTACAGAGAAAGCATGGGAGCAACCAATGAGTGCAACACGGAAACGGAATTGTGTGAAGTTAAACATCCCCTCTCCTCCTCCCCCCCCCCCCCCCCCCCCCCCCACTCCAAACACGCCAAACAGTTCCACGGGTTTCAGAATTCCTTGAAGCAGAAAGACACAAATAAGCGTCAAACCTAACTTCTATACGTTGGCATCCTGCAGGCTGTAACGGGCCCCTTCAACACAGTCAGAGCCTCCAGAAAACCTGCTTTCAAAAGGATTTTGTTTTTCGAGCATTTTAAATCAACCAGGGAATCCAACAGAGCCTTCCTTGGAAATATTCAAGAGACTTTTGATGCAAGGTCAATAAAATAGGAACAGTTTTAAAAAAAGAACAAAGTGAGATACTGCTCTGGGAAGATTCACAGAAACACCCCCCCCCCCTCCCCCCTCCCCCCCAGTGAAATAAGATGATTGTCATTCCTAGAACGAGAGGTCACAGATATAGGTTGAGAGGCGGTAGATTGAAATGAAAATGAAATGAAAATCGCTTATTGTCACGAGTAGGCTTCAAATGAAGTTACTGTGATAAGCCCCTAGTCGCCACATTCCTGCCGCCTGTTCAGGGAGGCTGTTACGGGAATCGAACCGTGCTGCTGGTTTGCCTTGGTCTGCTTTCAAAGCCAGTGATTTAGCCCAGTGTGCTAAACATCCCCCTATTTAGATTTAGAACTGAGATGAGGAGGAACTACTTCTCGCAGAGGGTGGTGAATTGTGGACCTCGCTCCCCCATAGTGCAGTGGAATCGGAGTCATTAAATGGTTTCAAGAAGGAGATAGATGTATTTCTGATTTTTTTTAATGGGTGAAAGGGATACAGGGAACAGTTAGGGAGGTGGATTTGAGACCAGGAAGAGATCAGATCCGATTGAATGGCGGAGCAGGCTCGAAGGGCTGAATTTTCTACCTCTGCTCCTAATTCCTATGTTCCTATTCCTGCCCCATTTCCAGTCACTCGTACATTGTCCTGTTATTCCTGCCTTCGTGTCTGGTCATTCCCATCATTCCCGAACACTGCACAGGTCAGTCGTCGGTGCGATGGCGAATGATTTGGAAAATCGGCACAGCAAATTGGATGGTGCAGCGTGCGTGACGCTCCTGGTGAAGGATAGGAAAGATAACGGTGAGGTGACTGGTCACTATAAATAGCAAAATATATAATGAGATGAAGACAGCTGGAAATGGGCGGGAAGCCTAGATGGAAACATAAGACCATAAGACATAGGAGCAGAATTAGGCCACTCGGCCCATCGAGTCCGCTCCGCCATTCAATCATGGCTAATATTTTCTCTTCCCCATTCTCCTGCCTCCTCCCCATAACCCCTGATCCCCTTATTAATCAAGACATCATGGAGGCCCTTTGGCCCATCACATCTACGCCAGCCATCAAGCACAAATCTACCCTCATCCCTTTTTCCAGCACTTGATCCGACCCGGAATGGTGTCTGAGGTGGGCTCAAACTTCAAGGAGGTGAGTTTTTGAGACGGCCGATGCTTCAGCCTGGTCAGATTCAGTCACAGTTAATAAAGTGTATCTCTTTTAACACGCCAAACAGTTCCACGGGTTTCAGAATTCCTTGAAGCAGAAAGACACAAATAAGCATCAAACCTAACTTTTATACGTTGACATTCTGATTGGTGGGGTAACGGGCCCGAGGAGTGAACACTCTTTGGGTCAGTGGTTTGACATACGTTATCACTGGGCTGTGCAATCCCACCAGAATAATGGGTCAAGTCAGTGGTTCCTCAACAGGATTGCTCTCACCAAGTACCCCTGCTGCTTTTGGCTTTAGGAATAGTTAATTCCCCAGTTCAAATGAGCAGCCCAAGACTATATCGTTTGGCCGATACTATTTACAGAACAGGAACGGGAACAAACTCTTCAAACGTCCTATAAATATCCTTTGATGAAAGCAAGTATTGCCACCTTATCGGAATAATCTATTGACTGCAGAAATGCTCTCTGAGGTCTGACCTTTGAAGCTTTGTCTGCAACAGTCAACAGCAGCCGCTCCGTCAAAATGCTGGGCTCCCATTGCCAGCCTTTCTCAACAATGAACTCGAACGGATGAGAAAGCAAAGATCAGCCCTGACCTCAAACCATCCCTGCCACTTTCACTGCACCCGGAGCATTGACTGTTAAAGCGACTCCGCAACGCGCTGGGAGTAACTGCGGGTCACGACACTCAATGATTGGCCCGTATTTTATTTCAGACCCTGCGTAGCATCTAAGTTATTTTTACAAAAAAAAACAATATCGATAATGGCATCCGTCAGGTCAAATTTCTGATTCTCTTTGGTAAGCGAGACTGTCCAATGGGATGGAAGAGGAAAGCCGGTCAAAACCCAGTTGGTTGTCGACATCTAATATCCGGTTCTCCTCCTCCTCCTCCTCCTCTTCCCGGCTCAACAGGGCCAGCTCATTCTCGTAGCAAAAGGAGTTGTTGGCTGGCACCATGGAAAAGCAATTGTTCACCAGATCTTTGGCACTGCACCTGGGCGTGGTGGGCACTTCGTAGGTCTTATGGAACCTGGAGTAGTCCACCTTGTAGTGGTTCTTCTCCTCAAAGAGCACGGGCTCAAAGCGGTGGCTCCAGAGGATCTCATTGGCCAGGTAGGAGCTCCGCGCTTGTGTCGTCATTGCTGTGGCTTCAACCATCCCTTCCAGGATGACCACGATCTCAAAGTCTTCAGTCTCCAGGTCCTGCTTGCTTATACCGTAGAGAGGACTCTCCTCGTCAATCTCGTGGACTATAATTATGGGGGACACAAGGAAGATGCGGTCAAACCCAACATCATAACCGACGTTAAGATCTTTTTGGTCCAGGGGGAGGTATTCCCCTTCTGTCGTGACGTGAGGTTTAATAAGCTGGGCCCTGACGTGAGCCTCCACAATATGGCTCTTCCGGAGATTGCCTACACGCCACATGAGACACAATTTGCCATCTCTTATTGATATCACCGCATTGTGGCTGAACAGAAGTGTCTGTGCCCTTTTCTTTGGTCGCGCCATCTTTGCCATGATGGTGCCAATCATGAAAGAGTCAATGATGCAGCCAATGATGGATTGGAAGACGACCATGAAGATTGCGGCTGGGCATTCCTCGGTGACACAGCGGAAGCCGTAGCCAATGGTAGTCTGCGTCTCGATGGAAAAGAGAAAGGCTGCGACGAAGCCATTGACCTGCATGATGCACGGCTTGAGGTTTGCGTCGCGCTTTGACTTGTCCAGATCGCCGTGCATCATGGCTATGCACCAGAAGGCAAAACCGAAGACCAACCAGGAGATGAGGAACGCAGTGGAGAAGATCAAGAGCATGTACCTCCAGCGGGTATCCACGCAGGTGGTGAAGATATCGGCCATGTACCTCTCAGACTTGCCGCTCATCTTGGTGAAGTAGATGTTGCACTGTCCATTCTTCTTCACGAATCGGTTGCGGCATTTGCGGTGGGTCTGGATCTTGCCGTTGTCCTGCTCGTTGGCAGCCGATGAAATGCTGAGTTGGTCACCGTCCTTGTCGGAGGTCACCATGTTGTATTGGTTAGCCCGCACTGTACTCATCGCTGTGATGATCATGAGTCTCTGGAGACAAAGATGGGCTGGAGGTTTTCAGAAGATTGACTCCCTGAATCCCTCACACAGTGGGACTAGCCATGAGCGAGCAGGATACACAAGGACCTGGAAAGGCAGAGTAAATATCACTGTTTAATTGTTCATTTTACCTTGCCTTAATCACAGCACTGTTGGGGGAGGTGGTGGCGGAGTGGGTAATGTCTATTTGTCACTCCAGAGCCACAGCAATATGGTTGACTCCTATTGTCATTCTGATGTCACTCAGTTCAAGGGCAATTCAGAATGAGAACAAATACTGGCCGAGCCAATGACAGCCACATCCCATGAAGGAATTAATAAAAATACTCACCCACCTAACTACTCACTGAATATACCACACCCACTTTCCCACCACATACACTGAACTCATCATCCCCCGCCCCCCTCAAACCACCTCCATTACACCCATCGATATACAACCCACATTTCATCAGACATGGGGTTAAAACCAATTTCACTCACGCAAATCATATCACAACTCAACCCTGGACACACTCCCCCACACTCTTCCTCTCTCCCTCAACACCATCACACTCTCCCTCAACACCATCACACTCTCCCTCTCCTCCCTCAACACCATCACACTCTTCCTCTCTCCCTCAACACCACCACACTCTTCCTCAACACCACCACACCCTCCCTCTCCTCCCTCAACACCACCACACCCTCCCTCTCCTCCCTCAACACCACCACACCCTCCCTCAACACCACCACACCCTCCCTCTCCTCCCTCAACACCACCATACTCTTCCTCTCCTCCTTCGACACCACCACACTCTCCCTCTCCTCCCTCAACGCCATCACACTCTTCCTCTCTCCCTCATCACCACCACACTCTTCCTCAACACCACCACACCCTCCCTCTCCTCCCTCAACACCACCACACTCTTCCCCTCTCCCTCAACACCACCACACCCTCCCTCTCCTTCCTCAACACCACCACACTCTCCATCTCTCCCTCAACACCACCACACTCTTCCTCTCTCCCTCAACACCACCACACTCTTCCTCACACCACCACACCCTCCCTCTCCTCCCTCAACACCACCACACTCTTCCCCTCCTCCTTCAACACCACCACACTCTCCCTCTCCTCCTTCAACACCACCACACTCTCCCTCTCCTCCCTCAACACCATCACACTCTTCCTCTCCTCCCTCGACACCACCACACTCTTCCTCTCTCCCTCAACACCACCACACTCTCCCTCTCCTCCCTCAACACCACCACACTCTCCCTCTCCTCCCTCAACACCACCACACTCTCCCTCTCCTCCCTCAACACCACCACACTCTCCCTCTCCTCCCTCAACACCACCACACTCTCCCTCTCCTCCCTCAACACCACCACACTCTCCCTCTCCTCCCTCAACACCACCACACTCTCCCTCTCCTCCCTAACACCACCACACTCTCCCTCTCCTCCCTCAACACCACCACACTCTCCCTCTCCTCCTTCAACACCACCACACTCTCCCTCTCCTCCCTCGACACCATCACACTTTTCTTCTCCTCCCTCGACATCACGACACTCTCCCTCGACACTATCACACTCTCCCTCTCCTCCCTCGACACCATCACACTCTTCCTCTCCTCCCTCAACACCACCACACTCTTCCTCCCTCCCTCAACACCACCACACTCTCCCACTCTCCCTCAACACCACCACACTTCCTCTCTCCCTCAACACCACCACACTCTTCCTCTCCTCCCTCGACACCACCACACTCCCTCTCCTCCCTCAGCACCACCACACTCTCCCTCTCCTCCTTCAACACCACCACACTCTCCCTCTCCTCCCTCGACGCCATCACACTCTCCCTCTCCTCCCTCGTAACACCATCACACTCTCCCTCTCCTCCCTCGACACCATCACACCCTCCCTCTCCTCCCTCAACACCACCACACTCTCCCTCTCCTCCCTCAACACCACCACACTCTCCCTCAACACCACCACACTCTCCCTCAACACCACCACACTCTTCCTCTCTCCCTCGACACCATCACACTCTTCCTCTCCTCCCTCGACACCATCACACTCTTCCTCTCCTCCCTCGACACCACCACACTCTTCCTCTCCTCCCTCGACACCACCACACTCTTCCTCTCCTCCCTCAACACCACCACACTCTCCCACTCTCCCTCAACACCACCACACTCTTCCTCTCTCCCTCAACACCATCACACTCTTCCTCTCCTCCCTCGACACCACCACACTCTTCCTCTCCTCCCTCAACACCACCACACTCTTCCTCTCCTCCCTCAACACCACCACACTCTTCCTCTCCTCCCTCAACACCACCACACTCTCCCTCTCCTTCCTCAACACCACCACACTCTCCATCTCTCCCTCAACACCACCACACTCTTCCTCTCTCCCTCAACACCACCACACTCTTCCTCTCTCCTCCCTAACACCACCACACTGTTCCTCTCTCCCTTGACACCACCACACTGTTCCTCTCTCCCTCAACACCACCACACTCTCCCTCTCCTCCCTCGACGCCATCACACTCTTCCTCTCTCCCTCAGCACCACCACACTTCCTCTCCTCCCTCAACACCACCACACTCTCCCTCTCCTCCCTCAACACCACCACACTCTCCCTCTCCTCCCTCAACACCACCACACTCTCCCTCTCCTCCCTCGACACCACCACACTCTCCCTCTCCTCCCTCAACACCACCACACTCTCCCTCTCCTCCCTCAACACCACCACACCCTCCCTCTCCTCCCTCAACACCACCACACTCTCCCTCTCCTCCCTCGACACCACCACACCCTCGCTCGACACCACCACACTCTCCCTCTCCTCCCTCGACACCACCACACTCTCCCTCTCCTCCCTCAACACCACCACACTCTCCCTCTCCTCCCTCGACACCACCGCACTCTCCCTCTCCTCCCTCGACACCACCACACTCTCCCTCTCCTCCCTCAACACCACCACACTCTCCCTCTCCTCCCTCAACACCACCACACTCTCCCTCTCCTCCCTCGACACCACCACACTTCCTCTCTCCCTCGACACCACCACACTCTTCCTCTCTCCCTCAGCACCACCACACTCTCCCTCTCCTCCCTCGACACCACCACACTCTCCCTCTACTCCCTCGACGCCATCACACTCTTCCTCTCTCCCTCGACACCACCACACTCTCCCACTCTCCCTCAGCACCACCACACTCTCCCTCTCCTCCCTCAACACCACCACACTCTCCCACTCTCCCTCAACACCACCACACCCTCCCTCTCCTCCCTCAACAACACCCTCCCTCTCCTCCCTCAACACCACCACACCCTCCCTCTCCTCCCTCGACACCACCACACTCTCCCTCGACACCACCACACTCTCCCACTCTCCCTCAGCACCACCACACCCTCCCTCTCCTCCCTCGACACCACCACTCTCTCCCTCGACACCACCACACTCTCTCCTCCCTCGACACCACCCCACTCTGTCCCCTCTATCTCTCCTCTCACCACCACACGCCACCCCACTCTCCATACCTCTCACCTGCTCCCCACCTTCCTCTCCCGCCCGCCCCCCCCCCCCTCCCTCCTCTCTATCTTTCTCCTGTAAATCACCGCATGGAGCTCCCACATAATTTTTGACAGGTTTCCCTGGTAACGGAGGTGATTGATAGAACTAGCTGGTTGTGCCCATAAAGATCACCACATTCTCAGTCAGACAGACACTTCCCCAGACCAAACTCCGGCAATTATTTTAAAAGCAATAGTGCCCAGTTGAGTGAGAGCAGGAGGGTGGCAGGAATAGAGGGATTGCAAAGTCTGCATCACAGTGGGATGGAATCTACAAACACTCCCATCCAAAATATTCAGAAAAAGAGTCAGCGAACAAGTAAGATACAATAGAAAATAAATCAATTGCGGGAATGCTCAGCCGATACAGATAAATAAAGAGATTGCGAAGAGAGAGAGAGAGTTATTGGGAGGTGGATATACAGGAAGATTAAAATAGAATTCAGGCTCTGCCCTAGATTCCGCATTCACACCGATCATAGAAACAAATCGCTGCATTTACCTGGTCCGCTTTGTCCCTCCCTCCAGTTCCTTCCAGGTAAAGAGAGACTCATCAACTCCCCTCCTTTGCTGATATTCCAAACACAATTTGCCAAATTGCCCCGGATTCTCGAGCTGTTTCCACTTCCCAGATTGACTCTGTCGGAGAGTCAGTTTTAATTGGTTTATATGAGGAACCTGTCGGAGGCTCAGAAAGCTGCTGCTCTCTCTCCTCACACTCTTTCTCTCTCTCTCTCTCTCCTCACACTCACCCTCTCTCTCGCCTCACTCTTCCCTCTCTCTCATCACCCTCTCTCTCCTCACACTCTTTCTCTCTCTCTCTCTCTCTCCTCACACTCACCTCCACTCTCGCCTCACTCTTCCCTCTCTCTCATCACCCTCTCTCTCTCCTCACACTCTTTCTCTCTCTCTCTCTCCTCACACTCACCTCCTCTCTCCTCACTCTCCCCTCTCTCTCATCACCCTCTCTCTCTCCTCACACTCTTTCTCTCTCCTCACACTCACCTCCTCTCTTGCCTCACTCTCCCCTCTCTCTCCTCACACTCTTTCTCTCTATCTCTCCTCACACTCACCTCCTCTCTCTCCTCACTCTCCCCTCTCTCTCATCACCCTCTCTTTCTCTCCTCACACTCTTTCTCTATCTCTCTCCTCACACTCACCTCCTCTCTCTCCTCACTCTCCCCTCTCTTCTCATCACCCTCTCTCTCTCCTCACACTCTTTCTCTCTCTCTCTCCTCACACTCACCTCCTCTCTCTCCTCACTCTCCCCTCTCTCTCATCACCCTCTCTTTCTCTCCTCACACTCTTTCTCTATCTCTCTCCTCACACTCACCTCCTCACTCTCCCCTCTCTCTCATCACCCTCTCTTTCTCTCCTCACACTCTTTCTCTCTCTCTCTCTCTCTCTCCTCACACTCACCTCCTCTCTCGCCTCACTCTTCCCTCTCTCTCATCACCCTCTCTTTCTCTCCTCACACTCTTTCTCTATCTCTCTCCTCACACTCACCTCCTCTCTCTCCTCACTCTCCCCTCTCTCTCATCACCCTCTCTCTCCTCACACTCTTTCTCTATCTCTCTCATCACACTCACCTCCTCTCTCTCCTCACTCTCCCCTCTCTCTCATCACCCTCTCTCTCTCCTCACACTCTTTCTCTCTCTCTCCTCACACTCACCTCCTCGCGCCTCACTCTCCTCTCTCTCTCATCACCCTCTCTCTCTCCTCACACTCTTTCTCTCTATCTCTCCTCACACTCACCTCCTTTCTCTCCTCACACTCACCTCCTCTCTCGCCTCATTCTCCCCTCTCTCTCATCACCCTCTCTCCTCACACTCACCTCCTCTCTCTCCTCACACTTTTTCTCTCTCTCTCTCTCTCTCTCCTCACACTCACCTCCTCTCTCTCCTCACTCTCCTCTCTCTCCCCTCACACTCCTCCTCTCCTCACTCCTCTCTCTCTCTCTCCTCCCACTCACCTCCTCCCTCTCACCTCCTCCCTCTCTCCTCACACTCTCCTCCTCTCTCTCCTTACACTCTCCTCTCATCACATTCTTTCCTCACACTCCTCTTCTCTCCCCTCACACTTTCTTCCTCTCCTCACACTCTCCTCCTCTCTCTCATCATACTTCTCTTCCTCTCTCTCTCCTCACACTCTCCTCTTTCTTCTTGCACTCTCCTCTCTCTCCTCACATTCTCCTATCTCTCCTCTCCTCTCTCTCTCCTCACCCTCTCCTCGCCTCACAATTTCCTCGCTCTCTTGCTCCTCTTCTCCCTCTTTCTCCCTCTCCTCATCTCCCACCCCTTTTCTCCTTCACCCTCCCTCGCCCTCTCTCCTCCTTTCCCTCTGCATCTGCCTTTTCTCCTCTCTCTCTCGCCTCTTCCTTGTTGTCTTTCTTTCTCATCTTCTCCCTCTACTCTCTCCTCCTTTTCCTCGCCGCCCCTCTCTGCCAATCCCTCCATCTCTCGTTGTCCTCCTCTCTCTCTCTCCTCTTCCTCTGCTTCTCTCATTCCTTTTGTCCTTTTTTCTCCCACCTTTCACTTTGTATCTGATGGGAAAGGATACTTTCTAAACCGTGAAACGCTGGAAAGAGCGAAGGCTGGGCAGCGGAAGGGGGAGGAACACAGATCATTGAAATGTCATGGATAGATACAATAAAATGTGAATAAGGTAAATGCTGACCTTTAGAGGAATAGAATACGAGGGGTAGAATCTATACAAGGCCCTGCTTAGGCCACGACTGGAGCTACTGTAAACAGTTCTGGGCATCACACCCAGGGTAGGATATGTTGACCATGATGGACTGCAGTGTGGCTTTACCAGAATGATACTCTGGACTTCAAGCGTTAAATTATGAGGAACGATTGCACAAACTAGGATTCCATTCCCTGGAATTTAGACGGTTAAACATCTCCGATATACTAAAGGGGACTGATGAGGGACTGAACCTATTTCTGTCGGTGGTTTTGCCGTTGCCTTCTGCTGACTAGGAAACCCTCCCACCCTTACCGCCTGCCGTCAGGAGGATTTACAGGCCGATAGTCAACCTGCTTGGCCACGTGATGAGTGCGCCTTCCGTGGCCATTGGGTCCTGAAGTGGGACTTGAACCCGGAGCTTTTGGCCCAGAGGAAGTGGTGCTAACCCATTGCTCTGCAACATAGTCACGCTCACCGAATTGTACCACACGATGTCCCAGACACCCCCCCCCCCCCCCCCCCCCCCCCCCCCCCCCCCCCCCCCCCCCCCCCCCCGAGTATGTCCCGTCTCACCAGGAAGACAAACCCACCAGAGGCAGTAGCGCAGTGGGGTCACAGTCAGGAGGGGGTTACCCCGGGAGTCCTCAACCTTGACTCCGGGCCCCAAGAGGTCCTATGGTACCAGGTTAAACATGGGTGAGGGAACGTGCTGATTATCACGTACCGCTCACTCCTCGCCCCCATCCCCCTCCCCAGGTATTTGTCCATGCTGAACACCAATTCGAGGGAGTACTGAAGGTGGCAGGGGCACGGAATGTACTCTGGCTTTGGGGACTTCAAGGCCCATCACCAAGGGTGGCTCGATAACACCACCACAGATGGAGCTGGCCAACTCCTTAAAGGAGCCAGCTGCTAGACTGGGACTGCAGCCAGTGTGAGAGAGCCAACAAGAGGGGAAAACCTACTTGAATTTATCCTCACCAATTTATGTCGTAGGTACATCTGTTGGTAAGAGTGACCACCACGCAGTCCTTGTGGAGGCAAAGTCTTGTCTTCAAATTGAGGACGCCCGCCATTGTGTTGTGTGACATTACCACTGTGCCAAATGCAGATTTTGATCCGATCCAGCATCTCAAAACTGGCAATCCATGAGGTGCTTTGGGCCATCAGCAGCAGCCGAATTGTACTCCATCACAATCTGTAACCTTATGGCCCCAGCATAACTCCCACTCTACCATTACCACCAAGCCAGGGGGTCAGCCCTGGTTCAATGAGGAGGGCATGAGGTGTCAACCTGGTGAAGCTACAACACGGGACTGCTTGCATGCCAAGCAGCGAGCGATAGACAGAGCTAAACGATCACGCAACCAACGGATCAGATCCAAGCTCTGCAGTCCCGCCACATCCAGCTGCATATGGCGATGGACAATTAAACATCTCCCTGGAGGAGGTGGCTCCACAAATATTCCCATCCTCAATGATGGAGGAGCCCAGTACAATCAGTGCAAAAGACAAGGCTGAGGCATTCGCAACAATCCCTCGGCAGAAGTGCCGAGTGGGTGATCCATCTCGGCCTCCTTCAGGCATCACACATGCCAGTCTTCAGCCACTTCTATTCACTCCCATGTGATATGAAGAAACAGCAGACTGCACTGGATACTGCAAAGGCCATGGGTACAAACAACATTCTGGCAATAGTACTGAAAACCTGTGCTACAGAAATAGCCAAGCTGTTCCAGCACAGCTACAATACTGGCATCTATCCAGCCATGTAGAAAATTGCTCAGATATGTCCTTCCCACAAGACACAGGACAAATCCAACGCAGCCAATTACTGCCCTATCAGTCTACTCTCCATCATCAGTGAAGTGAGGAAAGGGGCCATTAACAGTTCTATCAAGCCGCACTCCGCAATAACCTGCTCACTGATACTTCCAATTCTGCCAGAGTCACTTACCTCCTGACCTCATTACAGCCTTTTCCCAAATATGGACAAAAGATCTGAACACAAGAAGTGAGGTGAGAGTGACTGCTCTTGACATCAAGGCAGCATTTGACCACATTTGGCATCAAGGGGTCCTAGCAAAACTGAAGTCAATGGGAATCAGGGGGAATCTCTCCATTGGTTGGAGACCTATTTAGCACAAAGGAAAGGTTGTCGGAGGTCAATCATCTCAGTTCCAGGCCAATGCTGTAGGATTATCTCGGGGTAGTGTCCAAGGCCCAACCATCTCCAGTTTCTTCATCAACCTCCGCTCTATCATAAAGTCAGAAGTGGGGACGTTCGCTGACGACGACACAATGTTCAGCATCACTAGTGATTCCTCAGATACTGAAGCAGTCCGTTTCCATATGCAGCAAGACCTGGACAATATCCAGGCGTGGGCTGGCAAGTGGCAAGTAGCAAAGTAACATTCGTGCCACACAAGTGCCAGACATTGATCATCTCCAACAAGAGAAAATCTAACTATCTCCGCTTGACATTCTATGGCATTACCGTTGCTGAATCCACCGCCCTCCGCTCATCAATCATCTTCCTCACTTCCTCAACAAACGCGATCAAGTTAGTGAGACACAAGCCCATCCATTCAAGATTGCTTTCCTCCTGTTATTCTGAGAAGTACAATATTTTTACGTGGTGCCCGAGGATGACTGCTGTGTTGGTTCCCTTTTCTATTGTAGAAAACAAAAGTGCGTTTGTCACCTGAGCGAGCGGGTTGGTGGCCATTTTGAGTGAGGAGGCGCTGGCCATTTTAAATGAAGCAGTGGCCATTTTGAGTGAGGAGGCGCTGGCCATTTTAAATGAAGCAGTGGCCATTTTGAGTGGGCCATTCTTTTCTCATTCTCCCCCGCCCCGCCCCACCATCCCTCCTCCCTTCCAAACAACTCGCAATTTGGAAGATGTGCGGTGAGGAACTTGTAAAAGTGGGGAGGGGAGAAATTTAAAAGTTGGTGACAGATTGTTAATTTATTGTTTTTTTTTTCATTCAGTTCGGCACTGAGGGAAGTGCTCAGTGTTGGTCTCTGCTGTATTTATGTTATGTTCCTGCCTGAAAAAAATAAATGCAGCTGCCACCAAAAAAAAAGTTAGTGAGACACGACCTCCCGTTCGCAAAACCATTCTGCCTCTCGCTAATAAGTCCATTTGTTTCCAAATGGAAGTAAATCCTGTCCCAAAGAATCCTCTCCAATAATTTCCCTATCACTGACATAAGGCTCAACAGCATGTAATTTCCTGGATTATCCTTGCTACCCTTCTTAAACAAAGGAATAGCATTGGCTACTCCAGTCCTCTGGGGCCTCACCTGTAGCCAATGACGATACAGAGATTTCTGTCAAAACCCCAGCAATTTTCTCCCTTGCCTCCCTCCGTATTTTGGGGTACATCCCATCAGGCTTTTCAAGATGCCCAACACCACCTCCTCTTGAATATCGACATGACCCAGACTATTTACACACCCTTCCCCAGACACATCACCCACCAAGTCCTTCTCTCTGGTGAATACTGATGCAAAGTACTCATTTAATACCTCACCCATTTCCTCTGGCTCCACGCATAGGTTCTGTCCTTCAGTGAGCCAGCTTTTCCCTTGCTACCCTCGTGCTCTTTATAGGGCTGGTTTAGCTCAGTGGGCTAGACAGCTGGTTTGTAATGCAGAATAGGGCCAACAGCACAGGTTCAATTCCTGTACCAGCTTAACCGAACAGGTGCCGGAATGTGGCGACTAGGGACTTTTCACAGTAACTTCATACTTGTGACAATAAAAGATTATTATTATTATTAATAATAGGGACTGGTTTAGCATAAAGCTAAATAGCTGGCTTTTAAAGCAGACCAAGGCAGGCCAGCAGCACGGTTCAATTCCTGTACCAGCCTCACTGAACAGGCGCCGGAATGTAGTGACTAGGGGCTTTTCACAGTAACTTCATTTGAAGCCTACTTGTGACAATAAGCGATTTTCATTTCATATTATATAAAAAGCTTTGGGATTTTCCTTAATCCTGTATGCCAAAGAGCAGAGCAGAGCAGCCATGATCTCACTGAATGAGGAACAGAATCAAGAGGTTAAATAGCCTCCTCCTGTTCTTATAAATAGTGAACAAAATTATCCCAAATACCCGCGTGCCAAACACCCCATTTCAAACTCACCTGTCCCAAACTCACCTGTCCTATCTAGCCATCTCCCCTTGATATTCCAGAGTGTTACTCATCGCTGAATCCCCACACTGTTAATGTCTTGGAGGTTACCATTGACTAGAAACGGAACTGGATGAGCCACATAAATGCAATGGCTACAAGAGCAGGGCAGAGGCTGGAAGTTCTGCGGCGAGTAACTCATCTCCTGACTCCCCAAAGCCTGTCCACCATCTACAAAGCACAAGTCAGGAGTGTGATGGAATAGTCTCCACTTGCCTGGATGGCCAGAGCTCTAACATCACTCAAAAGACTTGATATCATCGAGTTCAAAGAAGCTTATTTGATCCACACCCCACCCATCACCTTCAATATTCACTCACTTCACCACTATTGCATAGTACGTTCAGTGCGTACGGTTTAGTACAGCAACTCACCAAGGTTCCTTTAACAGCGCCTTCCTAACCCACAACCGCTACCATCTAGAAGGACAAGGGCAGCAGATACATGGGAACCCCACCACCTGCAAGTTCTCCTCCGAGCCACGTAACATCTTGATTTGGAAATGTATCGTCATTCCTCCAATGCCGCTGGGTCTAAAACATGGAACTCCCTTTCTAACAGCACTGTGAGCTTTACAACATGCCAGCTCACCACCACCACCTTCTCGAGGGCAACCTTGCTGAACAAATAGCGAGTTTGTCCCATTGTGTACTCTTCGGAAAGTGAAGAGTTTGTCCTGGCACACATCTTCAACTCTGATGTTACCTAATCCCACATCCGATGGGAAGAGGTACTTGCTGAGTTTCACCTCCTCTATTCTCAACTATCTCGCCACAAACCAGTGTCCGATTAAGACGCCGAGTCCTTCAAAGCATGCTGAGTGGGTCAAGTGTAAGCATGTTGTGGAATACCTAATGCCTAGTCTGACGTTCCACATGCCTGGTGGTGTTGCCAGGTCTCCGGGCCTACCCAGGCCTCCGGACTCCAGACTCCGGGCCTCCGGGCATATCTGCAAACCTGACCACGGGACCCCAGTCGTCATTCCAAACAAATGTGATTATAGAACATAGAACAGTACAGCACAGAACAGGCCCTTCGGCCCTCGATGTTGTGCCGAGCAATGATCACCCTACCTAAACCCACGTAGCCCGTATACCCGTAACCCAACAATCCCCCCATTAACCTTACACTACGGGCAATTTAGCATGGCCAATCCACCTAACCCGCACATCTTTGGACTGTGGGAGGAAACCGGAGCACCCGGAGGAAACCCACGCACACACGGGAAGGACGTGCAGACTCCACACAGACAGTGACCCAGCCGGGAATCGAACCTGGGACCCTGGAGCTGTGAAGCATTGATGCTAACCACCATGCTACCGTGAGGTGCATGTGCATTATGTTAACAGAATGCACGCTGTCCTTGACGACGGTTCCAAATTCATTCCTCGTGGATCCGCTGCCAAGCATGGCTGTAGAGCCTTGCTTGAAAACAGGCTACAAAAATGTCTGTTGACTTGTGTAGGAGTAACGAGCTGCCTTGCGATGGGTATGAAAGGATTCCTCCGTATGGATCGCAGTGCTTCCATGCATGTACGGACTGATCAAGACACACAAAAGCGAGGACCCATTATGCCCTATTTTATCAATGTGCAGCAGGAATTGGCCAAAGGGTTGAGTGAATTACTCCAGTTCTTAGTGAGTTTTCCACATAGAGGGCAAAAGGAATCCTTCGTTTTCGCAAAGTCTATATGCGACCTCACATTGACCTCAGTGTCTTGTCTATGTGCATTGCGAGCTTATTTGTAAATGTGCCCATGAAGGCTATTGACATCTGTGCCATCTGTGTCGCTATCACAGCAATACGGAGGTTTTCTGAAACTGTATTCATGGAGCTTATGACCTTGGCAACTTGCACACTTTAAAAAAAAATTTAGTGTACCCAATTCATTTTTTCCAATTAAGCGTCAATTTAGCGTGGCCAATCCACCTACCCTGCACATCTTTGGGTTGTGGAGGCGAAACCCACGCAGACACGGGGAGAATGTGCAAACTCCACACGGACAGTGACCCAGAGCCGGGATCGAACCTAGGACCTTAGCGCCGTGAGGCAAAGGTGCTAACCACAGCACCACCGTGCTGCCCACAACTTGCACACTTAAGATCAGTTTCAAACCTGCTAATCTGAGAATATTCCCAATGTGTAGATGGCATCGTTCATGATCTTTGAACCTGTAACTCCTTGTGTACTTTACACTCCATATACACCGGATCACATACTGAGATTCACTTTTGAAATGGAATAGTCTAACGTGCTCCCTGGAGTCTGCAGTGAGTTGGGAGTCAGTGGGTTGGGGGTCAGTGGGTTGGGGGTCAGTGGGTTGGGGTCAGTGGGTTGGGGGTCAGTGGGTTGGGGGTCAGTGGGTTGGGGGTCAGTGGGTTGGGGGTCAGTGGGTTGGGGTCAGTGGGTTGGGGGTCAGTGGGTTGGGGTCAGTGGGTTGGGGGTCAGTGGGTTGGGGTCAGTGGGTTGGGGGTCAGTGAGTTGGGGGTCAGTGGGTTGGGGGTCAGTGAGTTGGGGTCAGTGGGTTGGGGTCAGTGGGTTGAGGACTAGGTTGGGGGTCAGAGTTGGGGTCAGTGGGTTGGGGTCAGTGGGTTGGGGGTCAGCGGGTTGGGGGTCAGCGGGTTGGGGCTCAGTGGGTTGAGGTCAGTGGGTTGGGGTCAGTGGTTTGGGGGTCAGTGGGTTGGGGGTCAGAGTTGGGGTCAGTGGGTTGGGGTCAGTGGGTTGGGGGTCAGCGGGTTGGGGGTCAGCGGGTTGGGGCTCAGTGGGTTGAGGTCAGTGGGTTGGGGTCAGTGGTTTGGGGTCAGTGGGTTGGGGGTCAGTGAGTTGGGGTCAGTGGGTTGGGGTCAGTGGGTTGAGGACTGGGTTGGGGGTCAGAGTTGGGGTCAGTGGGTTGGGGTCAGTGGGTTGGGGGTCAGCGGGTTGGGGCTCAGTGGGTTGGGGGTCAGCGGGTTGGGGGTCAGCGGGTTGGGGCTCAGTTGGTTGAGGGTCAGCGGGTTGGGGCTCAGTGGGTTGAGGTCAGTGGGTTGGGGTCAGTGGGTTGGGGTCAGTGGGTTGGGGGTCAGTGGGTTGAGGCAGTGAGTTGGGGGTCAGTGAGTTGGGGGTCAGTGGGTTGGGGGTCAGTGGGTTGGGGGTCAGTGGGTTGAGGGTCAGCGGGTTGGGGGTCAGTGGGTTGGGGTCAGTGGTTTGGGGTCAGTGGGTTGAGGTCAGTGAGTTGGGGGTCAGTGGGTTGGGGTCAGTGGGTTGGGGGTCAGAGAGTTTGGGGCAGTGGGTTGGGGTCAGTGGGTTGGAGGTCAGTGGGTTAGGGGTCAGTGGGTTGAGGCAGTGAGTTGGGGGTCAGTGAGTTGGGGGTCAGTGGGTTAGGGGTCAGTGGGTTGAGGTCAGTGGGTTGGGGGTTAGTAGGTTGGGGTCAGTGGGTTGGGGGTCAGTGGGTTGAGGCAGTGAGTTGGGGGTCAGTGAGTTGGGGGTCAGTGGGTTGGGGTCAGTGGGTTGGGGGTCAGTGGGTTGGGGGTCAGTGGGTTGGGGTCAGTGGGTTGAGGTCAGTGAGTTGGGGGTCAGTGGGTTCGGGTCAGTGGGTTGGGGGTCAGTGGGTTGAGGCAGTGAGTTGGGGGTCAGTGAGTTGGGGGTCAGTGGGTTGGGGGTCAGTGGGTTGGGGGTCAGTGGGTTGGGGTCAGTGAGTTTGGGGCAGTGGGTTGGGGGTCAGTGGGTTGGGGTCAGTGGGTTGGGGGTCAGTGGGTTGAGGTCAGTGGGTTGGGGTCAGTGGGTTAGGGGTCAGTAGGTTGGGGGTCAGTGGGTTGGGGGTCAGTGAGTTTGGGGCAGTGGGTTGGGGTCAGTGGGTTAGGGGTCAGTGAGTTGGGGGTCAGTGAGTTGGGGGTCAGTGGGTTAGGGGTCAGTGGGTTGGGGTCAGTGGGTTGGGGTCAGTGAGTTGGGGGTCAGTGAGTTTGGGGCAGTGGGTTGGGGTGAGTGGGTTAGGGGTCAGTGAGTTGGGGGTCAGTGGGTTAGGGGTCAGTGAGTTGGGAGTCAGTAGGTTGGGGTCAGTGGGTTGGGGGTCAGTGGGTTGGGGGTCAGTGGGTTGGGGGTCAGTGGGTTGGGGTCAGTGAGTTGGGGGTCAGTGGGTTGGGGGTCAGTGGGTTGGGGTCAGTGGGTTGGGGGTCAGTGGGTTGGGGTCAGTGGGTTGGTGGTCGGTGAGTTGGGGGTCAGTGGGTTGGGGGTCAGTGGGTTGGGGTCAGTGGGTTGGGGGTCAGTGGGTTGGGAGTCAGTGGGTTGGGGGTCAGTGGGTTGGGGTCAGTGGGTTGGTGGTCGGTGAGTTGGGGGTCAGTGAGTTGGGGGTCAGTGAGTTGGGGGTCAGTGGGTTGAGGTCAGTGAGTTGGGGGTCAGTGGGTTGGGGGTCAGCGGGTTGGGGCTCAGTGGGTTGAGGTCAGTGGGTTGGGGTCAGTGGGTTGGGGGTCAGTGGGTTGAGGTCAGTGGGTTGGGGGTCAGTGGGTTGGGGGTCAGTGGGTTGGGGTCAGTGGGTTAGGGGTCAGTGGGTTGGGGGTCAGTGGGTTGAGGTCAGTGAGTTTGGGGGTCAGTGGGTTGGGGTCAGTGGGTTGGGGGTCAGTGGGTTGGGGGTCAGTGGGTTGGGGTCAGTGGGTTGGGGGTCAGTGGGTTGGGGGTCAGCGGGTTGGGGGTCAGTGGGTTGGGGTCAGTGGGTTGGGGTCAGTGAGTTGGGGGTCAGTGAGTTGGGGGTCAGTGGGTTGGGGTCAGTGAGTTGGGGGTCAGTGAGTTTGGGGCAGTGGGTTGGGGTCAGTGGGTTAGGGGTCAGTGGGTTGGGGTCAGTGGGTTGGGGGTCAGTGAGTTGGGGGTCAGTGAGTTGGGGGTCAGTGGGTTAGGGGTCAGTGAGTTGGGGGTCAGTGGGTTGGGGGTCAGTGGGTTGGGGTCAGTGGGTTGGGGGTCAGTGGGTTGAGGTCAGTGAGTTGGGGGTCAGTGGGTTGGGGGTCAGTGGGTTGGGGTCAGTGAGTTGGGGGTCAGTGGGTTGGGGGTCAGTGGGTTGGGGTCAGTGGGTTGGGGGTCAGTGGGTTAGGGGTCAGTGGGTTGAGGTCAGTGAGTTGGGGGTCAGTGGGTTGGGGTCAGTGGGTTGGTGGTCGGTGAGTTGGGGGTCAGTGAGTTGGGGGTCAGTGGGTTGGGGGTCAGTGGGTTGGGGTCAGTGGGTTGGTGGTCGGTGAGTTGGGGGTCAGTGAGTTGGGGGTCAGTAGGTTGAGGTCAGTGAGTTTGGGGGTCAGTGGGTTGGGGTCAGTGGGTTGGTGGTCGGTGAGTTGGGGGTCAGTGAGTTGGGGGTCAGTGGGTTGAGGTCAGTGGGTTGAGGTCAGTGAGTTTGGGGGTTAGTGAGTTGGGGGTTAGTGGGTTGGGGTCAGTGGGTTGGGGTTAGTGGGTTGAGGACTGGGTTGGGGGTCAGTGAGTTGGGGTCAGTGGGTTGGAGTCAATGGATTTGGGGTCAGTGGGTTGGGGGTCAGTGGGTTGAGGTCAGTGAGTTGGGGGCAGTGGGTTAGGGGTCAGTAGGTTGAGGTCAGTGAGTTGGGGGTCAGTGGGTTGGGGTCACTGAGTTTGGGGCAGTGGGTTGGGGTCAGTGGGTTAGGGGTCAGTAGGTTGAGGTCAGTGAGTTGGGGGTCAGGGGTTGAGGTCAGTGAGTTGGGGGTCAGTGAGTTTGGGGTCAGTGGGTTGGGGTTAGTGGGTTGAGGACTGGGTTGGGGGGTCAGTGGGTTGGAGTCAATGGATTTGGGGTCAGTGGGTTGGGGTCAGTAGGTTAAGCTTAGTGGGATTGGGGTCAGGGTTTGGGGGTCAGTAGGTTAAGCTCAGTGGGTTGGGGGGTCAGTGGGTTGGGGTCAGTAGGTTAAGCTTAGTGGGATTGGGGTCAGGGTTTGGGGGTCAGTAGGTTAAGCTCAGTGGGTTGGGGGGTCAGTGGGTTGGGGTCAGTAGGTTAAGCTTAGTGGGATTGGGGTCAGGGTTTGGGGGTCAGTAGGTTAAGCTCAGTGGGTTGGGGGGTCAGTGGGTTGGGGTCAGTAGGTTAAGCTTAGTGGGATTGGGGTCAGGGTTTGGGGGTCAGTAGGTTAAGCTCAGTGGGTTGGTGGGTCAGCGGGTCGGGGTCAGCAGGTTGGCGGTCAGCAGGTTGGGGGTCAGCGGGTTGGGGGTCAGCGGGGTGGGGTCAGCGGGTTGGGGGTCAGCGGGGTGGGGTCTGAGTTGGGGTCAGTGGGTTGGGGTCAGTGGTTGGGGTCAGTGGTTGAGGTCAGTGGGTTGGGGTTCAGAGGTTGGGGTCAGTAGGTTAAGCTCTGTGGGTGGGGTCAGTGGGTCTGATTTTGTCAGTTAGTTTTGGTTGGAGCGTGGTTAAGTTTGCACTGTGTATGTATTTGTCTCCTGCTCAGTGTACGCGTGTCTTTATGTTTTTACAGTTACTTCAGGCATTCAGCATCTGAATGTTGAATATTCCAGTTACAACCTGACAATTTGATCGATGATCTCAGTCCTAACTGTGCATTACAGGAAATGGAGCAGAATGGTTCGTAATGACATTCTAACTAATTGTATTAGACAGGTAGATAATCTGGATCTGCAGCCAACAGTGATCATTGTCATCCCGTCCCCAACTCTCCTCAAGGGGAGTCTCACAGTCTCTAGACTATCTCCCACTCTGATCCGCCCAATCCTGTTCAGTGTCAATCCCTCTCAGATTCGCTCCTGTGTCCATCGGTCACGTCTGGTTATAGTCCCTCAGAACTCGGGTTTGATGGTGATAAGTGACGATTGCACCAGCTGATGAGCCAGTCACTAGCCCAGGGGAAGAGGTAGAAAGATCACTAGAACACACAAAGTGACTGTGACTGTCTTAGACAACATGCACTGGTTATCAGACAGATACAGGACGTGACACCAATGGGAATCAGGGGGGAAAACTCTCCGCTGGTTGGAGTCATACCTGACACAAAGGAGATGGTTGTGGTGGTTGGAGGTCAATCATCTTATGAGCGGTTTGGGTAGTCCGGATCCGAAGGGACTGTCTCACTAACCGATATCCGGTTAAGCCACCAAAAGAGGGAACTCTGTTTTGTTGTTACGGGTCAGAATAGCTCTCACAAGGGGAGGTTATTTTTCTGTACTTCAAACAGTTAAACAGGATTTCAGTTACATTTTAATGGAAGAAGTTCAAATACGTCACTCATGACTAAACCCCCTACCTCTGTCGGTCGTGGATCCTTGTCATTTAAGACTTCCTAAATGAGTGTCTACGATCTAAAACTTATTGAAAGTGAGTTTAATTTCTAATAGTATTTTTATTATAAAATACTCTCAATTGATACATACAGAATTGGTGATAGAACATACAGTGCAGAAGGAGGCCATTCGGCCCATCAAGTCTGCACCCACCCACTTAAGTCCTCACTTCCACCCTAACCCGGAACCCAATAACCCCTCCCAATCTTTTTTGGTCACTAAGGGCAATTTATCATGGCCCTGGGCAGCACGGTGGCGCAGTGGGTTAGCCCTGTTGCCTCACGGCGTTGAGGTCCCAGGTTCGATCGCAGCTCTGGGTCACTGTCCGTGTGGAGTTTGCACATTCTCCCCGTGTTTGCGTGGGTTTTGCCCCTCCGACCCAAAAGATGTGCAGGGTAGATGGATTGGCCGCACTAAATTGCCCTTAATTGGAAAAAATTAATTGGGTATTCAAAATTTATATCTTAAAATTTTTTTATCATGGCCAATCCACCTACCCTGCACGTCTTTGGACTGTGGGAGGAAACCGGAGCACCCGGAGGAAACCCACGCAGACACGGGAAGAACGTGCAGACGCCGCACAGATAATGACCCAGCGGGGAATCGAACCTGGGACTTTGGCGCTGTGAAGCCACAGTGCTAGCCACTGTGCTACCATGCTGCCCAAACATATGAATCAGTTAACAGTCCTTTGTTATCTGCTAACAAACTAACTTCTCTACGCGAAGGATATATCTAAACATGGAAAATCCTAAAGTGTCCCCGATCAATTTCTAATACATTTCTAAGAAGTTTAATACAAACATACTTACAAAAACCACGAAGGCCTTTTTTTAACAAAGAAGGCGGAAGAACGGAATTTTGACTGCACTCCAGGAGGAGTGAGTGCTGATGGTGTCAATCTGCTCACCTTTTATACATAATTTTCCCTATTTAGTGAAGGGCTTTTCCTGGATCTTACCTCCCCTACTGGCCAATTTCCTATAGCCAAATGGCCAGGTTTGTGGTTTATCAACAATAATGTGATTTAATGATCCTCGTGTCTGCTTGACTGTCAGGTGCCTAACGTATATGGTCGGACAGGGAGTTGTTTGAGACACATTTCTACTTCTGTCTATTTTTAATATGTCAAGATTCTTACATATATAGATGTCCAGATGGCCACTATTCCAAATGGCGTTATCTTAAGTGTCAAAGTTTATATGTCTAAGAAGGACGTTTTCTTAATTTATTCGACTTGCTGCCTTTAACATACCTTCCCACATTCCAGCTTGTGGTTATTTTTTAATATAAATTTCGAGTACCCAATTAATTGTTTCCAATTAAGGGGCAATTTAGCGTGGCCAATCCACCTAGCCTGCACATCTTTGGGTTGTGGGGGCGAAACCCACGCAAACACAGACAGTGACCTGGGGCCGGTATTGAACCTGGGACCTTGGCGTCATGAGGCAGCTTGCGGTTCCAATGATCCAAGGGGTCAGCTAAAGTTTTTGCGGCTGGTGGCGACTTTTGAAAGACCTTTCTGCTGAAGTCGTTTTAATCTTCTTTGAATTAAAACACTTGGTGTATTTATTTCTGCTGCTTATACATGTCCTGATTCAAAACCGCATTCTGTGGACGGTGTGATCTCCATCACAATCTCAGCTCCAGGATATCACTGCAGGAGTTCCTCAGGGTTGTGTCCTCTGCTCCAGCAGCTCCAGCAACACTCAAAGAGCTTAACACCATCAGCCCACTTGATTGGCAAACCTTCCACAAATATTCACTCCCTCCACCACCACGCACAGTGGCATCTACAAAATGCACAGCAGCAACTCGCCAACGCTCCTTCAGCAGCACCTTCCAAACCCACAACCGTTACCATCCAGAAGGACAAGAGCAGCAGATCCCTGGGAACCCCACCACCTGGAGGTTCCCCCCTCCAAGTCACTCACCACCCCGACTGGGAAATATATCGGCCGTTCCTTCACTGTCGCTGGGTCAAAATCCTGGAACTCTCTCCCTAACAGCATAGTGGGTGTACCTACACCTCAAGGTCTGCAGCGGTTCAAGAAGACGGCTCACTACAATCTTCTGAAGGGCAACTAGGGATGGGCAATAAATGCCGGCATAACCAGCGACGCCCACATCCCGTGAATGAAGGTTTTGAGAACCTTGATGAAACACAGTTTCAGTCACAACTGGAGTATTGTGCCCAGTTCTGGGATCCACACATTAGGAAGGATGGGAAGGCGTTTGAGTGAGTGCAGAAAATATTCAAGAGGTGCAGCCACGTGGAGAGATTGTGGAAGCTGGGACGGTTCCCCTTGGAGAAGAGAATGTTGAGAGGAGATTTGATGTATTCAGAAGCACGAGGGGTCTGGACTGAGTCGATGGGGAGATACTGTTCCCATTGTTGGGAGGATTGAGAGCCAGACGGCACAGACTTAACGCGACTGGCGATCATTTTTTCCGGAGCTGGAGGATCTGGAATAATGCGCTGCCTGAGAGTGCGGGGAGGCAGATTCAGTCAAGGATTTCAAAAGGGAATTGGACAGTTTTATTAAAAGAAACATCTGCAGATCGACAGGAAAAGGTGGGGGAGTAGGACTGTCCGAGATACTCTCGCAAAGAGTGTGTATGTCTGTATATATGTGCGTGTCTGTGTGTATCTATCTGTGTGCGTCTGTCTATCTGTGTGTGTGTGTGTGTGTGTGTGTGTGTGTGTGTCAGTGTGTATCTGTGTGTGCCAGTGTTTATCTGTCTGTGTGTGTGTCAGTGTGTATCTGTGTGTGCCAGTGTCTATCTGTCTGTGTGTGTGTCAGTGTGTATCTGTGTGTGTGTGTCTGTATCTGTCTGTGCGTGTGTGTCAGTGTGTATCTGTGTGTGTGTGTGTGTGTGTGTCAGTGTGTATCTGTGTGTGTGTATCTATCTGTGTGTGCCAGTGTCTGTCTGTGTGTGTCAGTGTGTATCTGTGTGTGTGTGTCTATCCGTCTGTGTGTGTCAGTGTGTATCTGTGTGTGTGTATTATCTGTGTGTGCCAGTGTCTATCTGTCTGTGTGTCAGTGTGTATCTTTGTGTGTCTGTATCTGTCTGTGCGTGTGTGTGTCTGTACCTGTCTGTGCATGTGTGCCAGTGTGTATCTGTCTGTGTGTGTATCTATTTGTGTGTGCCAGTGTCTATCTGTCTGTGTGTGTGTGTGTCTATTTGTCTGTGTGTATGTGTGTGTCTGTCTGTGTGTGTCTGTGTGTATCTGTGTGTGTCTATCTGTCTGTGTGTGTCTATCTGTCTGTGTGTGTCTATCTGTCTGTGTGTCTATCTGTCTGTGTGTGTGTGTGTATTGGTCTGTATCTGTGTGTGTGTGTCAGTGTGTATCTGTGTGTGTGTGTGTGTGTCTATCTGTGTGTGTATGTCAGTGTGTATCTGTGTGTGTGTGTATTATCTGTGTGTGCCAGTGTCTATCTGTCTGTGTGTGTCAGTGTGTATCTTTGTGTGTCTGTACCTGTCTGTGCGTGTGTGTGTCTGTACCTGTCTGTGCATGTGTGCCAGTGTGTATCTGTCTGTGTGTGTATCTATTTGTGTGTGCCAGTGTCTATCTGTCTGTGTGTGTATCTATTTGTGTGTGCCAGTGTCTATCTGTCTGTGTGTGTGTGTGTCTATTTGTCTGTGTGTATGTGTGTGTCTGTCTGTGTGTATCTGTGTGTGTCTATTTGTCTGTGTGTGTGTCTATCTGTCTGTGTGTGTGTGTGTATTGGTCTGTATCTGTGTGTGTGTGTCTATCTGTGTGTGTGTGTGTCAGTGTGTATCTGTGTGTGTGTGTGTGTCTATCTGTGTGTGTATGTCAGTGTGTATCTGTGTGTGTGTGTCAGTGTGTATCTGTGTGTGTCTACCTGTGTGTGTGTGTCAGTGTTTGTATCTGTGTGTATCTCTGTATCTGTGTGTATGTCAGTGTGTATCTGTGTGTATGTCAGTGTGTATCTGTGTGTGTGTGTGTGTGTGTGTGTCTGTATATCTATCTGTGTCAGTATATCTGTATGCCTGTGTGTATCAATGAAGGCCTTCTCACCCTTGCCCCTCTCCTGAGGTGTGGTGACCCTCAGGTTAAATCACCACCAGTCAGCTCTCCCCCCTCAAAGGGGAAATCAGCCTCTGGTCACCTGAGACTATGGTGACTTTGCCTGTGTGTGTGTGTGTGTCTCTGTCTCTGTGTGTCCGTGTGAGTGTGTCTAACTATGTGTTCCTCTGACTATGACCAATGTCTGCTCTAAGGTTTCCCTATCTTTCACAGATTGTTGATTTGAGTGTGTTATGGCACAGATTGTTGATTTGAGTGTGTTATGGCAGTTTTCCATTCACGATATTAATGAGGACATCTTGTCAGTGACTGATACAGTCGCTGAACAGATCCTTGTGATGGTTTACAGGGAACATTGATTGTGATCCCTGTTTCTAAATTCCCCGGTCAAGGGAAATATCCTCCCAGCATCCACCTTGTCGTGTTCCCAATTAAGAATTCTATGGCCTGAAGTTTATCTTCTGGGTGTTCCCAAAAAATCGGCAAGTCGGGAGGGCAGGATGGACTTTCCGGGAGACAGAGCACACTGAGGAGCTCTAATTTCTCCCTGTCAGAAGACGAGATGTCAAAACGCTGTGGAATGGGTGGGTTGAATATCTGGAGCTGGAATGTAACCGGCCAGCTCGTTGCTCTGGTCATAGTGAAGGTGGTCTCGGACGAAGGTAAGAGTTGGGGTAACGGATGTGTGTGTGTGTGTGTGGTGGGTACTGGAAACATTACCAGCTCCCCCCCTCCACTGTGGCAGCGAGAGAGCCCAGTGAATCTCCAATGCAGATAGCACCATGCCCCAGGTCTGCATTGTCTTCGCCTGCCCAGCCTGCACAGTGACAATGATGATTAACTTTATTGATCTTGGTCCTTACTCTCGCCAGTGACCCTGAGGACCCCCATTAAACTCCGGGAGGGGGGTGGGGGGTAACTCGCCTGCACCAGCGTCACATCGTCTCTCTGAACCAGGCACTGACGCACGTGGGTGGGCATTAGTTCTTCAGCTCCGCAGGTAAAGCAGCGGTGAGGGCACATCGCACCCGCGTGAGGAGCTGGCAGAGGCAGAGTGGTCCCGGGGCTCTGACGGGGGAGCCCTGCTGGAGACCAGGGTCACGCTGACTCTAGAAAGGTGACGCACATCTGGAGTCCAAATGCTGGCTGTCCAGCGGGGTGCGCTAGGAGATTCAGCGGACATCCATAAACTCATGGTCTCTGTCCTTGTGGAGCAGGAGTGTTCACGCCGAGCACACGGCATCGCCCATTGATAGAGTGGCGACTGACGTGGAGTGGCAGCTTCAGGAACAGACCCAGGGGTCCCTTCTGGGGTTGCAATCCAGTGCACTGGCTGTGACCTCTGGAGGTCACAGCCAGTGTGCGAGATGGCTGAGGCACCAGGACTCTCTGCTGGGCACCCATCCCATCAACGGTGAGCAGGGAGGTGCAAACACGCCCCGTGCTGGCGGACGAGCTGCCTCTCTGGGCTCCTCTCAGGGTGCTCCAGGCAAGGGCACCAGCCCCTCTGCGTTTGATGATCCTGCAACATAAGAACTAGGAGCAGGAGTAGGCCATCTGGCCCCTCGAGCCTGCTCCGCCATTCAATGAGATCATGGCTGATCTTTTGTGGACTCAGCTCGACTTTCCGGCCCGAACACCATAACCCTTAATCCCTTTATTCTTCAAAAAACTATCCATCTTTATCTTAAAAACATTTAACGAAGGAGCCTCAACTGCTTCACTGGGCAAGGAATTCCATAGATTCACAACCCTTTGGGTGAAGAAATTCCTCCTAAACTCAGTCCTTAATCTACTTCCCTTTATTTTGAGGCTATGTCCCCTAGTTCTGCTTTCACCCGCCAGTGGAAACAACCTGTCCGCATCTATCCTATCTATTCCCTTCATAATTTTATATGTTTCTATAAGATCCCCCCACATCCTTCTGAATTCTAACGAGTACAGTCCCAGTCTACTCAACCTCTCCTCATAATCCAACCCCTTCAGCTCTGGGATTAACCTAGTGAATCTCCTCTGCACACCCTCCAGTGCCAGTACGTCCTTTCTCAGATATGGAGACCAAAACTGAACACAATACTCCAGGTGTGGCCTCACTAACACCTTATACAATTGCAACATAACCTCCCTAGTCTTAAACTCCATCCCTCTAGCAATGAAGGACAAAATTCCATTTGCCTTTTTAATCACCTGTTGCACCTGTTAACCAACTTTTGCACTAGCACACCCAGGTCTCTCTGCACTGCAGCATGTTTTAATATTATCATTTAAATAATAATCCCTTTCACTGTTATTCCTACCAAAATGGATAACCTCACATTTGTCAACATTGTATTCCATCTGCCAGACCCTAGCCCATTCACTTAACCTATCCAAATCCCTCTGCAGACTTCCAGTATCCTCTGCACTTTTTGCTTTACCATTAATCTTAGTGTCGTCTGCAAACTTGGACACATTGCACTTAGTCCCCAACTCCAAATCATTTATGTAAATTGTGATAAATTGTGGGCCCAACACTGATCCCTGAGGGACACCACTAGCTACTGATTGCCAACCAGAGAAACACCCATTAATCCCCACTCTTTGCTTTCTATTAATTAACCAATCCTCTATCCATGCTACTACTTTACCCTTAATGCCATGCATCTTTATCTTATGCAGCAACCTTTTGTGTGGCACCTTGTCAAAAGCTTTCTGGAAATCCAGATATACCACATCCATCGGCTCCCCGTTATCTACCGCGCTGGTAATGTCCTCAAAAAATTCCACTAAATTAGTTAGGCACGACCTGCCCTTTATGAACCCATGCTGCGTCTGCCCAATGGGACAATTTCCATCCAGATGCCTCGCGATTTCTTCCTTGATGATAGATTCCAGCATCTTCCCTACTACCGAAGTTAAGCTCACTGGCCTATAATTGCTCGCTTTCTGACGACCTCCTTTTTTAAACAGTGGTGTCACGTTTGCTAATTTCAAATCCGCCGGGACTACCAGTAAATTATCACTAGTGCATTTGCAATTTCCCTAGCTATCTCTTTTAGCACTCTGGGATGCATTCCATCAGGGCCAGGAGACTTGTCTACCTTTAGCCCCATTAGCTTGCCCATCACTCCCTCCTTAGTGATAACAATCCTCTCAAGGTCCTCACCTGTCATTTCTATCAGTCACTGGCATGTTATTTGTATCTTCCACTGTGAAGACCGACCCAAAAAACCTGTTCAGTTCCTCAGCCATTCCTCTTCTCACATTATTAAATCTGCCTTCTCATCCTCTAAAGGACCAATATTTACCTTAGCCACTCTTTTTTGTTTTATATATTTGTAGAAACTTTTACTATCTGTTTTTATATTCTGAGTAAGTTTACTCTCATAATCTATCTTACTCTTATTTATAGCTTTTTTTTAGTAGCTTTCTGTTGCCCCCTAAAGATTTCCCAGTCCTCTAGTCTCCCACTAATCTTTGCCACTTTGTATGCTTTTTCCTTCAATTTGATACTCTCCCTTATCTCCTTAGATGTCCGCGGTCGATTTTCCCTCTTTCTACCGTCCTTCCTTTTTGTTGGTATAAACCTTTGCTGAGCACTGTGAAAAATCGCTTGGAAGGTTCTCCACTGTTCCTCAACCGTTTCACCATAAAGTCTTTGCTCCCAGTCTACATTAGCTAGCTCTTCCCTCATCCCATTTTAATCTCCTTTGTTTAAGCACAAAACACTAGTGTTTGATTTTACCTTCTCACCCTCCATCTGTATTTTAAATTCCACCATATTGTGATCGCTCATTCCGAGAGGATCCCTAACTATGAGATCATTAATCAATCCTGTCTCATTACACATGATCAGATCTAGGACCGCTTGTTCCCTCGCAGGTTCCATTACATAATGTTCTCAGAAACTATCGCGGATACATTCTATAAATTCCTCCTCAACGCTGGAGGACGGCCCAGCCATGGGGCTGGAGTGGACGCACCCTCCCAGGCAGAGCCTGCCTAGGGTTCAGCAGCCAGCGACCCCCCCCCCCCGCCAAGGTCATCATGGCCACCAGTACAGCAACGTCAGCCGGCTGCCTCTCTGAATGGAAACATCTCCTGGTTGCTTACCACTTAAGAAATATCCTGTGTTTTTGAATAACTTTTCCCACCAGAGTGGATCACTTCACCGTGTTGGAAACTATCTGTTACACTCTGACCTGGTGAAGCCTCTGCGTATCCTTCTGACTACTTACCTCCCATTGAGATCGGGATCCAGGTTTGCATATTCAAGCGAGTAGTTAGTCTCACTTGAATATGTCTACGCCTGATCAACCCAGCACCCAGCGTCGGACAGCCTCGCCTCGGAGACCCCGGTCGGGTGCCACCTAGCACTGGTTTCCACCAATGTGGACCAGGCGCACCGGCACTTGGGGTCTCCCCGATGATCGGCGGCCTTTGGGTAGTTGGGACCTTGGCCTGGTACCGAGATGCCACTCGTGCACCATGTCACAGCCAGCCTGGCACCACGCTGGAAATGCCCAGGTGCTCATGTGGCACTGCCATGGTGGCACCTCGCCCGTACCGGGGATCTGTTTGGGATGCCATTCGTGAGGAAATGGGACTGAGTGCGACCTTGGTGGGCCTCTCCTCACCGAGGCTCAGAAATGAAGCAGAGGGGCAGCACGGTGGCGCAGTGGGTTAGCCCTGTTGCCTCACGGCGCCGAGGTCCCAGGTTCGATCCTGGCTCTGGGTCACTGTCCGTGTGGAGTTTGCACATTCTCCCCGTGTTTGCATGGGTTTCGCCCCCACAACCCAAAAATGTGCAGAGTAGGTGGATTGGCCACACTAAATTGCCCCTTAATTGGAAAAAATAATTGGCTAATCTAAATTTATAATTTAAAAAAATTTAAAATTTTTTTTAAAAGTACTACAACGTCTCTACTTCCTACGGAAGCTAAAGAAATTTGGGCAGCAGGGTAGCATGGTGGTTAGCATAAATGCTTCACAGCTCCAGGGTCCCAGGTTCGATTCCCCGCTGGGTCACTGTCTGTGCGGAGTCTGCACGTCCTCCCCATGTGTGCGTGGGTTTCCTCCGGGTGCTCCGGTTTCCTCCCACAGTCCAAAGATGTGCAGGTTAGGTGGATTGGCCATGCTAAATTGCCCCTTAATTGGAAAAAAACTAATTGGGCACTCTAAATTTATAAAAAAATAAATAAATAAATAAATAAATGAAGCAGAGTCCTGTTTACGAGCGGGGTTGGTGTTGCCGCTGTCAGCGTAGTGAGACACCCGGCTAAACGCACCTAACACGCGGGACTCTTTCATTTCTGTTAAATGGTGCATCTTCCACTCATTCCGATCACTGATATAGATTATAAATAGCTGAGACCCCGGCACTGATTTCTGTGGCTCTCCATTAGTTTCATTCCAATTCTATTGCTGCATCGAGTGATGGCCTTAGCAGAGTTGTACCTGTTTACAGAGTGAATCATCCCCCCCCCCCCCCCCCCCCCCCTCCACACCCATGCAGGAGGATTTCTGCTGAAGTCTTGTTTACAGGGCTGGTGTCTGCTGCAAAGCTTTTTCATTTCGATTCCTCCACAGGCCGTGGCAGCCGGTGGCCGGGCCCGGCATTTATACCCCATCCCTAATTGCCCCCCTCAGAAGGTGGGGCTGAGATTCCTTCTTGAGCCGCTGCGGTCCATGTGGTGTAGGTGCACCCACTGTGCTGTTAGGGAGGGAGTTCCAGCATTTTGACCCAGCGACAGTGAAGGAACGACCGGCATATTTCCAAGTCGGGATGGTGAGGGGCTCGGAGGGGGGTTCGTGGTGGTCCCATGTGTCTGCTGCCCTCTGTCTTCAACCTTTCGCCCTGAGCCCGCCATTGGGCGGAATTTAATGTTCCCGACAAGGGTTCATCTCCCCCGCCCCCAGCCAGCACAAAATTCAGGGCTGTAACTAAGCTCGGTGATGACTATTTAAACTATTCATCGGAAAGTTAGACTGAGGCAAGGGAGGCGGATCCACGTTTATAAGTGGCCTTGTGCCTGTTATCTAATCCCCTCATAATCCTCCTCATATCCAGGAGATTAAATTATAAAAAGAAACGAGATATAGCAAACACTTAATACCAGCGAGGTCATGGAGGATAGAGAAAATCGGATAGTGAGTGAGTGAGAAATGAGAGAGAGAGAGGTAGAAGGAAAGAAAGTTCAGGAACAACTGACAGAGAGGATGGGGAAAGACAGAGAGAAAATGCAAAGGAAATAACAGAAGAAGAGAGAGGGAGTGCGTGATAGAAAGAGTAACAGAAATGTAGAGAGTGAGAGAGGGCAAGCAGAAAGATAGTGGGTGGGATTCTCCGCTTGCCGACACCGATTTCGGAATCGGCAATCGGAGAATCCATTTTTACGAACGAATCGGGGGCGGCGCCTGTTTTCGGACGCTCCGCCCCCTCCCAAAACGGTGACATCGGCGAGTACGCTGCACGCTGTTGGGGTGGCCTCAGGATGTTACCAGAAGGCCCTCCCCCAATGCTCCACACACACACCCCCCCCCCCCCCCCCCCCCCAATGGGCCGAGTTCCCAATGCCACGGTTCACTTGTGGTCTTGAGTTTTAGCCAACCTCGCGTGGCTGCTGCAGACTGTGTCCATTGCTGCCACGGGTGGGGTGGGGGGAGCCATGCCGCTGGCCGGGAGGGCTTCGGCGAGGGCCAGGGTGACTGGTGGGAGGTGGTCCTGGGGTGCCGGTATGGGGGTGACAGGGGGGCACTATCTGGCAGGTCGCGTCCGCCCACGGCCGGCGCTATGTTGTATGGCGCGAACGCTGCAGGTCATCGCCGTGCGCATGCGCGGCTACAGACCCGGCAATTCTCCAGCCGTTTCTTTCATAAAGGCCATGTTTTTACGTGACGTGGCAGCTAACCCCTCGCCGGTCGGAGGATCGGTGCTGGGGCCTCGCTTAATTTTTTTCATCATGGAACGAGACATTTCCTCCGGACATAGCCTCAAAATCCGAGAATCCAGCCGTGTTTCTATGAGAATGAACGCTCAATAAGAGGGGATTCGAGACACAAAGAAACACATCCACCTGGAGGCGCCATGCCTCCCCAACCCTCTCTCTGCCACGCCTCCCTCTCCCCCAACGCCCAGTCTCTGCCGGCACTCCCTACCCCGATGCGTTCTCCCCCACATCCCAACCACTCCTCCAGCCCTCCCCTTATCCCCAAACATCCCCTCCCCTGACCACCTCCTCCAAACGCATTTTTCCCTACTCTCCCTAAACCCCCGTCTCCAACACCCCATTCCCCAACCCCATCTCTTCCAGCCCCCATCTCCTCCACCAGGCCCTCTCCCCTAGCCCCCCCCCTTCTCCCAAAACACCCTCTCGTGACCCCTGTCCCACAAGCTCCCTCTCCTCATCCCATTATCCCTGGCCTCTCCAACACCCCTTCCCACAACACCTCTTTTCCCCTGTGCCCCAACCTCCCTTCTCCCCGGCCACCCTCTCCTCCAACCCTCTTCTCCCCCAATACCCCATCTCCCCTGACCTGTCCTCTCCCCCAACCCCCTGTTCCACTTTAATTCAGGGGAATGCCCCATGTGGATCAGGGACACCCCTCAAAATATCATCTCCCCCCTCTTCCTTACCACCTGCCCTCCAAAACCTGATCCCCAAATCCTCTCTCCTCCGACACCTCCTCCTCTGACACCCCTCTTCCCCCAACGCACTTCTCCCCAAATCCCCTCTCTCCACTCACTCGCCATTCCCTTCCGCTCGGCACCCCCTATCCTCTGCCCCTCGCCCCATCCCCCTTATCGCCAATCACCATCACCCTCAGAACCATCCACACAATCACCGCCCGTCGCAGGGCACAATACGGCCTTTGCCCAATTCATTGGCCTGCAGCTATCCAATCAAACCGAATCGCTCCAATCTCTCGGGTGCCAGAAAGTCTGAGTTTTTCTGTTCAAAAGCTAAATCTCCATGGCACAGTGTACCATTTTGCAACTTTTGAGTTCCTCACTTACTCTGTTGGATTTAAAGGAATTGTGGTATTATCATAACTACCAGCATTACAAGGGTTTAATAATCTTCAATGTCACAAGGAGGCTTACAATGAAGTTACTGTGAAAAGGGCAGCATTGTGGATAGCACAATGGCTTCACAGCTCCAGGGCGTCAGGTTCGATTCCGGCTTGGGTCACTGTCTGTGCGGAGTCTTCACATCCTCCCCGTGTGTCCGTGGGTTTCCTCCGGGTGCTCCGGTTTCCTCCCACAGTCCAAAGATGTGCACGTTAGGTGGATTGGCCATGATAAATTGCCCTTAGTGTCCAAAATTGCCCTTAGTGTTGGGTGGGGTTACTGGGTTGTTGGGATAGGGGGAGGTGTTGACCTTGGGTAGGGTGCTCTTTCCAAGAGCCGGTGCAGACTCGATGGGCCAAATGGCCTCCTTCTGCACTGTAAATTCTATGATTCTATGATTCTATGAAAAGCCCCTAGTTGCCACATTCCATCGCCTGTTCAGGTACACAGAGTGAGAAATCAGAATGTCCAATTCACCTAACAGCACGTCTTTCGGGACTTGTGGGAGGAAACCGGAGCCCCCGGGGTGAACATGCAGACTCCTCACAGACAGTGACCCAAGCTGCAGATACTACCACATAAAGCAGTAATGCTAGACCTTAGGCGAGGAGTATATTCAGGAGATAGCTAGTGAAGGTCGTAAGAGCAGTTAGAGTGAGAAGGTTAGATTATAGTTTATACTAGTTAGTGAGATTAGCAGTAGATGGGTGTAGTTCGATGTTATTGATCAATTCTGTGTGCTAAGGGCAGCACGGTGGTGCAGTGGTTAGCACTGCAGCCTCATGGCGCCGAGGTCCCAGGTTCGATCCTGGCTCTGGGTCACTGTCCGTGTGGAGTTTGCACATTCTCCCCGTGTCTGCGTGGGTTTCGCTCCCGCAACCCAAAGACGTGCGGAGTAGGTGGATTGGCCACGCTAAATTGCCCCTTAATTGGAAAAACGAATTGGGTAATCTAAATTTATTTATTTTTTAAATGCTTTGTTCTAAAAGGACTAAGGGCTGGATTCTCCGATTTTGAGGCTATGTCCGGAGGATCCGTCTGGTCTTACGACCAAAAGGTCGGCGTCGCCCCCGCACCGATGTTCCGCCCGGTGGGGGTCTAGCAGCCAGGCCACATGGCTTTACCTGCAGATACGGACACAGAATTGCTGGGTCCGTGGCCGCGCATGCGAACAGCGGTGGCCTACGGCGGCTGGTCCGTACAGCAAGTCGCTGACCGTGCGCAGACCCGGCCTGCCAGATAGTGCCCCCGTAACCCTCCTCGCCACACCCCCACCAGTCCTCCCCCACCCCTGCCGAAGCCCCCCCGCCCCGCCACGAAACGGCTCCCCCCCCCCCCCTCCCCGGACTGTGGTGACACTGGACACAGTCCGCAGCTGCCACCCGTGGTCCCTGAAACGTGAGAGGTCACGTGTCCCACGCCATCGTGAAGGCAGCCCATCGGGGGCGGAGCATCGGGGGGAGGGCCTCAGGTGAGGTCCCGAGGTCGTCCCAACGGCGTGCGGTGTACTACTCGAGTTCGCCATTTCTGAGGGGGCGGAGCATCTGAAAAGCGACGCCGCCCCCGATTTCGGTGTAAAAATGGATTCTCCGGCCGATCCCGATTTTGGCATTGGCAATCGGAGAATCCTGCCCTCAGTGTCGAAACCCAGTTTATTAGTGTAAACAAGGGCAGTACGGTGGCCTAGTGGTTAGCACAACCGCCTCACGGCGCTGAGGTCCCAGGTTCGATTCCGGCTCTGGTTCACTGTCCGTGTGGAGTTTGCACATTCTCCCCGTGTCTGCGTGGGTTTCCCCCCCACAACCCAAACATGTGCAGAGTAGATGGATTGGCCACGCTAAATTGCCCCCTAATTGGAAAAAATAATTGGGTAATCTAAATTTTTTTTAAAAATTAGTGTAAACAAAATCATAGCTTTGTTTAAGTAAAAGCTACACTGTGGTCTTTGTGGAACACTGCGCCAACCATCCTAAATAAGCAACACAAAGAACAGCACATTGTACATGTCCATTAAATATCCATGGATCAAATGATAACCGCAAAGTAAAATAAATGGGGAATAAGGAAATCTACAGGAAGGGCCCTTACAGAGGGGAGAACAATGTTGCGATTGCTAATCCTTGGAGTTTTCACATGATCTCACCTCCAGGTGCCTAACTCTGTAATCTCCTCCAGAGATTTCTGCGCTCTTTTAATTCTGGAACCCTGCAAAACTGCCCATTTCCCTCGCTCCAACATTCCCAAAACGTAAAAACGGGGGAAAAAAGAAAACTGGTCCAAACTGGTCTTGTATACCTTAAAATGGAGGTCCGGTTAAAACCTGGGCTATAAGGACACCGGCCCGAATAGGAGATGTGTAGGAGGCCAGAAGGCAGATATCTCCGAGGGCTGCAGCGCTGGAGAGTATTGTAGAGCGAGGGAAGGAGAGGTTTCAAAATGAAGTTGAGAATTTTCAAATTGACGCATTGTTGGAGTGGGAGCCAGTCAGTGGGAACAGGGAGCGATGGGTAAACGGGACTTGGTGTGAATTTGGTCAGGGGGGGGCAGCTGAGTTTTGGATGAGTTCAGGTTTACAGAAGGTGAAAGATGGGAGGTCTGCGAGGAGGAATGATCTAGCCCAGAGCTAACGAGGCCATGGATGGAGATGCAGCAGCAGACGTGCTGGGCCTGGGGCACTTCAATTAACAGGCACAGGTAGGAACCGCTTCCCCACTACCCTGTCGAAAACAGTTTTTTCTTTAAATGAACTGTCAGCAAATGGAGAAACTGCCAACAGCTCCATATTAGCGTGGTAACGCAGGATGACATAATCAGGTCATGATGGAAGTGATCCAGCAATTTGCAATCTGTGGTAAGTGATGTTCAGAAGCAAGCAGCAATCTCACTCCGGCCTGTGAACAACACTCTCTCTTCCAGGATGAAGAATCAATTCCAAGAATTGCTCATTACAATATAAAATTGTTCGTCTGCTCGACCCATTCACTGAGCCCTCAGTGGGCAGGAGAAGAGTAAAATATAATAAATGCTATTGGTCTCTATCACACAAGATAAATTCAATTGTCTCCACACAACACACCTGAAGCAGTGTTTCGGGAAACAAATCCTAAGAATGGTATCCATTTGCCCCCGAGTTCCTAATCTCAAGGTCCATTAAGCTCCCTCTGTCACTGATACACTCTATCCCACAGCACATTAACCCCTCTGTGTGTCTGATACACTCTATCCCACAGCACATTAACCCCTGTGTGTGTCTGATACACTCTATCCCACAGCACATTAACCCCTCTGTGTCTGATACACTCTATCCCACAGCACATTAACCCCTGTGTGTGTCTGATACACTCTATCCCACAGCACATTAACCCCTGTGTCTGATACACTCTCTCCCACAGCACATTAACCCCTCTGTGTGTCTGATACACTCTATCCCACAGCACATTAACCCCTCTGTGTGTCTGATACATTCTATCCCACAGCACATTAACCCCTCTGTGTGTCTGATACACTTTACCCCACAGCACATTAACCCCTCTGTGTGTCTGATACACTCTACCCCACAGCACATTAACCCCTCTGTGTGTCTGATACACTCTACCCCACAGCACATGAACCCCTCTGTGTGTCTGATACACTCTATCCCACAGCACATTAACCCCTGTGTGTCTGATACACTCTATACCACAGCACATTAACCCCTCTGTGTGTCTGATACACTCTATCCCACAGCACATTAACCTCTGTGTCTCTGATACACTCTATCCCACAGCACATTAACCCCTTTGTGTGTCTGATACACTATCCCACAGCACATTAACCCCTCTGTGTGTCTGATACACTCTATCCCACAGCACATTAACCCCTGTGTGTGTCTGATACACTCTATCCCACAGCACATTAACCCCTTTGTGTCTGATACACTCTATACCACAGCACATTAACCCCTCTGTGTGTCTGATACACTCTATCCCACAGCACATTAACCCCTCTCTGTGTGTCTGATACACTCTATCCCACAGCACATTAACCCCTCTGTGTGTCTGATACACTCTATCCCACAGCACATTAACCTCTGTGTCTCTGATACACTTTATCCCACAGCACATTAACCCCTTTGTGTGTCTGATACACTATCCCACAGCACATTAACCCCTTTGTGTGTCTGATACACTCTATCCCACAGCACACTAACCCCTCTGTGTGTCTGATACACTCTATCCCACAGCACATTAACCCCTGTGTGTGTCTGATACACTCTATCCCACAGCACATTAACCCCTCTGTGTCTGATACACTCTATCCCACAGCACATTAACCCCTCTGTGTGTCTGATACACTCTATCCCACAGCACATTAACCCCTCTGTGTGTCTGATACACTCTATCCCACAGCACATTAACCCCTCTGTGTGTCTGATACACTCTATCCCACAGCACATTAACCCCCCTGTGTGTCTGATACACTCTATCCCACAGCACATTAACCCCTCTGTGTGTCTGATACACTCTATCCCACAGCACATTAACCCCTCTGTGTCTGATACACTCTATCCCACAGCACATTAACCCCTCTGTGTGTCTGATACACTCTATCCCACAGCACATTAACCCCTCTGTGTGTCTGATACACTCTATCCCACAGCACATTAACCCCTGTGTGTCTGATACACTCTACCCCACAGCACATTAACCCCTCTGTGTGTCTGATACACTCTATCCCACAGCACATTAACCCCTCTGTGTGTCTGATACACTCTATCCCACAGCACATTAACCCCTCTGTGTGTCTGATACACTCTATCCCACAGCACATTAACCCCTCTGTGTCTGATACACTCTATCCCACAGCACATTAACCCCTCTGTGTGTCTGATACACTCTATACCACAGCACATTAACCCCTCTCTGTGTGTCTGATACACTCTATCCCACAGCACATTAACCCCTGTGTGTCTGATACACTCATTCCCACAGCACATTAACCCCTGTGTGTGTCTGATACACTCTATCCCACAGCACATTAACCCCTCTGTGTGTCTGATACACTCTATACCACAGCACATTAACCCCTCTCTGTGTGTCTGATACACTCTATCCCACAGCACATTAACCCCTCTGTGTGTCTGATACACTCTATCCCACAGCACATTAACCCCTCTGTGTGTCTGATACACTCTATACCACAGCACATTAACACCTCTCTGTGTGTCTGATACACTCTATCCCACAGCACATTAACCCCTGTGTGTTTGATACACTCTATCCCACAGCACATTAACCCCTCTGTGTGTCTGATACACTCTATCCCACAGCACATTAACCCCTCTGTGTGTCTGATACACTCTATCCCACAGCACATTAACCCCTCTGTGTGTCTGATACACTCTATCCCACACCACATTAACCCCTCTTTGTGTCTGATACACTCTATCCCACAGAACATTAACCCCTCTGTGTGTCTGATACACTCTATCCCACAGCACATTAACCCCTCTGTGTGTCTGATACACTCTATCCCACAGCACATTAACCCCTCTGTGTCTGATACACTCTATCCCACAGCACATTAACCCCTGTGTGTCTGATACACTCTATCCCACAGCACATTAACCCCTGTGTCTGATACACTCTATACCACAGCACATTAACTCCTCTATGTGCCTGATACACTCTATCCCACAGCACATTAACCTCTCTGTGTGTCTGATACACTCTATCCCACAGCACATTAACCCCTCTGTGTCTGATACACTCTATCCCACAGCACATTAACCCCTCTGTGTGTCTGATACACTCTATCCCACAGCACATTAACCCCTCTGTGTGTCTGATACACTCTATCCCACAGCACATTAACCCCTTTGTGTGTCTGATACACTCTATCCCACAGCACATTAACTCCTCTGTGTGTCTGATACACTCTATCCCACAGCACATTAACCCCTCTGTGTGTCTGATACACTCTATCCCACAGCACATTAACCCCTCTGTGTGTCTGATACACTCTATCCCACAGCACATTAACCCCTGTGTGTCTGATACACTCTATCCAACAGCACATTAACCCCTGTGTGTCTGATACACTCTATCCCACAGCACATTAACCCTTCTGTGTGTCTGATACACTCTATCCCACAGCACATTAACCCCTCTGTGTCTGATACACTCTATCCCACAGCACATTAACCCCTGTGTCTGATACACTCTATCCCACAGCACATTAACCCCTCTGTGTGTCTGATACACTCTATCCCACAGCACATTAACCCCTCTGTGTGTCTGATACACTCTATCCCACAGCACATTAACCCCTCTGTGTGTCTGATACACTCTATCCCACAGCACATTAACCCCTCTGTGTGTCTGATACACTCTATCCCACAGCACATTAACCCCTCTGTGTGTCTGATACACTCTATCCCACAGCACATTAACCCCTCTGTGTGTGTCTGATACACTCTATCCCACAGCACATTAACCCCTCTGTGTCTGATACACTCTATCCCACAGCACATTAACCCCTGTGTGTGTCTGATACACTCTATCCCACAGCACATTAACCCCTCTGTGTGTCTGATACACTCTATACCACAGCACATTAACCCCTCTGTGTCTGATACACTCTATCCCACAGCACATTAACCCCGCTGTGTGTCTGATACACTCTATCCCACAGCACATTAACCCCTCTGTGTGTCTGATACACTCTATCCCACAGCACATTAACCCCTCTGTGTGTCTGATACACTCTATCCACAGCACATTAATCCCTCTGTGTGTCTGATACACTCTATACCACAGCATATTAACCCCTGTGTGTCTGATACACTCTATCCCACAGCACATTAACCCCTCTGTGTGTCTGATACACTCTATCCCACAGCACATTAACCCCTGTGTGTGTCTGATACACTCTATCCCACAGCACATTAACCCCTCTGTGTCTGATACACTCTATCCCACAGCACATTAACCCCTGTGTGTGTCTGATACACTCTATCCCACAGCACATTAACCCCTGTGTCTGATACACTCTCTCCCACAGCACATTAACCCCTCTGTGTGTCTGATACACTCTATCCCACAGCACATTAACCCCTCTGTGTGTCTGATACATTCTATCCCACAGCACATTAACCCCTCTGTGTGTCTGATACACTTTACCCCACAGCACATTAACCCCTCTGTGTGTCTGATACACTCTACCCCACAGCACATTAACCCCTCTGTGTGTCTGATACACTCTACCCCACAGCACATGAACCCCTCTGTGTGTCTGATACACTCTATCCCACAGCACATTAACCCCTGTGTGTCTGATACACTCTATACCACAGCACATTAACCCCTCTGTGTGTCTGATACACTCTATCCCACAGCACATTAACCTCTGTGTCTCTGATACACTCTATCCCACAGCACATTAACCCCTTTGTGTGTCTGATACACTATCCCACAGCACATTAACCCCTCTGTGTGTCTGATACACTCTATCCCACAGCACATTAACCCCTGTGTGTGTCTGATACACTCTATCCCACAGCACATTAACCCCTTTGTGTCTGATACACTCTATACCACAGCACATTAACCCCTCTGTGTGTCTGATACACTCTATCCCACAGCACATTAACCCCTCTCTGTGTGTCTGATACACTCTATCCCACAGCACATTAACCCCTCTGTGTGTCTGATACACTCTATCCCACAGCACATTAACCTCTGTGTCTCTGATACACTTTATCCCACAGCACATTAACCCCTTTGTGTGTCTGATACACTATCCCACAGCACATTAACCCCTTTGTGTGTCTGATACACTCTATCCCACAGCACACTAACCCCTCTGTGTGTCTGATACACTCTATCCCACAGCACATTAACCCCTGTGTGTGTCTGATACACTCTATCCCACAGCACATTAACCCCTCTGTGTCTGATACACTCTATCCCACAGCACATTAACCCCTCTGTGTGTCTGATACACTCTATCCCACAGCACATTAACCCCTCTGTGTGTCTGATACACTCTATCCCACAGCACATTAACCCCTCTGTGTGTCTGATACACTCTATCCCACAGCACATTAACCCCCCTGTGTGTCTGATACACTCTATCCCACAGCACATTAACCCCTCTGTGTGTCTGATACACTCTATCCCACAGCACATTAACCCCTCTGTGTCTGATACACTCTATCCCACAGCACATTAACCCCTCTGTGTGTCTGATACACTCTATCCCACAGCACATTAACCCCTCTGTGTGTCTGATACACTCTATCCCACAGCACATTAACCCCTGTGTGTCTGATACACTCTACCCCACAGCACATTAACCCCTCTGTGTGTCTGATACACTCTATCCCACAGCACATTAACCCCTCTGTGTGTCTGATACACTCTATCCCACAGCACATTAACCCCTCTGTGTGTCTGATACACTCTATCCCACAGCACATTAACCCCTCTGTGTCTGATACACTCTATCCCACAGCACATTAACCCCTCTGTGTGTCTGATACACTCTATACCACAGCACATTAACCCCTCTCTGTGTGTCTGATACACTCTATCCCACAGCACATTAACCCCTGTGTGTCTGATACACTCATTCCCACAGCACATTAACCCCTGTGTGTGTCTGATACACTCTATCCCACAGCACATTAACCCCTCTGTGTGTCTGATACACTCTATACCACAGCACATTAACCCCTCTCTGTGTGTCTGATACACTCTATCCCACAGCACATTAACCCCTCTGTGTGTCTGATACACTCTATCCCACAGCACATTAACCCCTCTGTGTGTCTGATACACTCTATACCACAGCACATTAACACCTCTCTGTGTGTCTGATACACTCTATCCCACAGCACATTAACCCCTGTGTGTTTGATACACTCTATCCCACAGCACATTAACCCCTCTGTGTGTCTGATACACTCTATCCCACAGCACATTAACCCCTCTGTGTGTCTGATACACTCTATCCCACAGCACATTAACCCCTCTGTGTGTCTGATACACTCTATCCCACACCACATTAACCCCTCTTTGTGTCTGATACACTCTATCCCACAGAACATTAACCCCTCTGTGTGTCTGATACACTCTATCCCACAGCACATTAACCCCTCTGTGTGTCTGATACACTCTATCCCACAGCACATTAACCCCTCTGTGTCTGATACACTCTATCCCACAGCACATTAACCCCTGTGTGTCTGATACACTCTATCCCACAGCACATTAACCCCTGTGTCTGATACACTCTATACCACAGCACATTAACTCCTCTATGTGCCTGATACACTCTATCCCACAGCACATTAACCTCTCTGTGTGTCTGATACACTCTATCCCACAGCACATTAACCCCTCTGTGTCTGATACACTCTATCCCACAGCACATTAACCCCTCTGTGTGTCTGATACACTCTATCCCACAGCACATTAACCCCTCTGTGTGTCTGATACACTCTATCCCACAGCACATTAACCCCTTTGTGTGTCTGATACACTCTATCCCACAGCACATTAACTCCTCTGTGTGTCTGATACACTCTATCCCACAGCACATTAACCCCTCTGTGTGTCTGATACACTCTATCCCACAGCACATTAACCCCTCTGTGTGTCTGATACACTCTATCCCACAGCACATTAACCCCTGTGTGTCTGATACACTCTATCCAACAGCACATTAACCCCTGTGTGTCTGATACACTCTATCCCACAGCACATTAACCCTTCTGTGTGTCTGATACACTCTATCCCACAGCACATTAACCCCTCTGTGTCTGATACACTCTATCCCACAGCACATTAACCCCTGTGTCTGATACACTCTATCCCACAGCACATTAACCCCTCTGTGTGTCTGATACACTCTATCCCACAGCACATTAACCCCTCTGTGTGTCTGATACACTCTATCCCACAGCACATTAACCCCTCTGTGTGTCTGATACACTCTATCCCACAGCACATTAACCCCTCTGTGTGTCTGATACACTCTATCCCACAGCACATTAACCCCTCTGTGTGTCTGATACACTCTATCCCACAGCACATTAACCCCTCTGTGTGTGTCTGATACACTCTATCCCACAGCACATTAACCCCTCTGTGTCTGATACACTCTATCCCACAGCACATTAACCCCTGTGTGTGTCTGATACACTCTATCCCACAGCACATTAACCCCTCTGTGTGTCTGATACACTCTATACCACAGCACATTAACCCCTCTGTGTCTGATACACTCTATCCCACAGCACATTAACCCCGCTGTGTGTCTGATACACTCTATCCCACAGCACATTAACCCCTCTGTGTGTCTGATACACTCTATCCCACAGCACATTAACCCCTCTGTGTGTCTGATACACTCTATCCACAGCACATTAATCCCTCTGTGTGTCTGATACACTCTATACCACAGCATATTAACCCCTGTGTGTCTGATACACTCTATCCCACAGCACATTAACCCCTCTGTGTGTCTGATACACTCTATCCCACAGCACATTAACCCCTGTGTGTCTGATACACTCTATACCACAGCACATTAACCCCTCTGTGTGTCTGATACACTCTATCCCACAGCACATTAACCCCTCTGTGTGTCTGATACACTCTATACCACAGCACATTAACCCCTCTGTGTCTGATACACTCTATCCCACAGCACATTAACCCCTCTGTGTGTCTGATACACTCTATCCCACAGCACATTAACCCCTGTGTGTCTGATACACTCTATACCACAGCACATTAACCCCTCTGTGTCTGATACACTCTGTCCCACAGCACATTAACCCCTCTGTGTCTGATACACTCTATCCCACAGCACATTAACCCCTCTGTGTGTCTGATACACTCTATCCCACAGCACATTAACCCCTGTGTGTCTGATACACTCTATCCCACAGCACATTAACCCCTCTGTGTCTGATACACTCTATCCCACAGCACATTAACCCCTCTGTGTCTGATACACTCTATCCCACAGCACATTAACCCCTCTGTGTGTCTGATACACTCTATCCCACAGCACATTAACCCCTCTGTGTGTCTGATACACTCTATCCCACAGCACATTAACCCCTCTGTGTCTGATACACTCTATCCCACAGCACATTAACCCCTGTGTCTGATACACTATATCCCACAGCACATTAACCCCTCTGTGTGTCTGATACACTCTATCCCACAGCACATTAACCCCTCTGTGTGTCTGATACACTCTATCCCACAGCACATTAACCCCTCTGTGTGTCTGATACACTCTATCCCACAGCACATTAACCCCTGTGTGTCTGATACACTCTATCCCACAGCACATTAACCCCTCTGTGTGTCTGATACACTCTATCCCACAGCACATTAACCCCTCTGTGTCTGATACACTCTATACCACAGCACATTAACCCCTCTGTGTGTCTGATACACTCTATTCCACAGCACATTAACCCCTCTGTGTGTCTGATACACTCTATCCCACAGCACATTAACCCCTCTGTGTCTGATACACTCTATACCACAGCACATTAACCCCTGTGTGTCTGATACACTCTATACCACAGCACATTAACCCCTGTGTGTCTGATACACTCTATACCACAGCACATTAACCCCTGTGTGTCTGATACACTCTATCCCACAGCACATTAACCCCTGTGTGTCTGATACACTCTATACCACAGCACATTAACCCCTCTGTGTCTGATACACTCTATACCACAGCACATTAAATATTTATAGCCAAGTTCCGCACACATGAGTGTGGCCTCAACCGGGACCTGGGATTCATGTCGCATTACATTCATCCCCCACCATCTGGCCTGGACTTGCGAAATCCTACCAACTGTCCTGGCTTGAGACAATTCACACCTCTTTAACCTGGGGTTACCCCATCTCTGGATCTGTAAAGACTTTTTTTTTTTTTTTTTTAAATAATTTTTATTGAAAGAGTTTTTCCATACAGACATTTACCCCTACTAATTTTTAAATTATTTACAACACAGTCCCTCTAGGCAAATGTCCCTCCCTCGCCCGCCCTCTCGCGCGCACCAGTCCCCCCCCCCCCCCCCCCCCCCAGGCAACCTTAACAAACAAGGCAGCCTACAGTTTCAGACATGAGCAGCGAGCAGACTTGCCCGCGTTACAGTCGTGCATGTCCCCCCACGACCCTTGCTGCCCCCCCCCCCCCCCCCCGGTTGCTGCTGCCACGACCCCCGAACGTCTATCTCTGATCTAAAAAGTCAAGGAAAGGTTGCCACCGCCTGGCGAATCCCTGTACCGACCCTCTCAGGGCAAATTTGATCCTTTCTAGCTGAATATAGCTAGCCATATCGTTAATCCAAGTTTCAACGCTTGGAGGCCTCGCGTCCTTCCATTGAATTAATATCCTTCGTCGAGCCACTAGGGACGCAAAGGCCAGTATTCCGGCCTCCCTAGCCTCCTGTACCCCCGGTTCTACCCTGACCCCAAAGATCGCAAGCCCCCATCCTGGTTTGACCCTGGACCCCACCACCTTCGACACCGTCCTTGCCACCCCCTTCCAGAACCCTTCCAGCACCGGACATGCCCAGAACATATGCACATGGTTCGCTGGGCTTCCCAGACATCTGACACACCTGTCCTCACCCCCAAAGAACCGGCTCATCCTTGTCCCCGTCATGTGAGCTCTATGCAGCACCTTAAATTGAATGAGGCTCAGTCTCGCACACGAGGAGGAAGAGTTGACCTTCTCCAGTGCATCCGCCCACGTCCCGTCTTCTATCTGCTCTCCCAGCTCCCCTTCCCACTTGGCTTTCAGCTCCTCCCCTGATGCTGCTTCCGCCTCCTGCATTATCTTGTAGATGTCTGATATCTTCCCCCCTCCGACCCAGACCCCCGAGAGCACCCTATCACTCGCCCCCTTACTGGGGAGCAGGGGAAACCCCTCCACCTGCCGCCTAGCAAATGCCTTCACTTGTAAATATCTGAACATGTTTCCCGGGGGGAGCTCAAACTTCTCCTCCAGCCCTCCCAGGCTCGCAAACCTCCCCTCTATAAACAGGTCCTTCAGCTGCCGTATGCCCACCCTGTACCAGCTCTGAAATCCCCCGTCGATGTTCCCCGGGATGAATCTATGGTTCCCTCTTATTGGCGCCGCCAACAGACCTCCCATTTCCCCCCTATGTCGCCTCCACTGCCCCCATATCTTGAGGGTGGCCGCCACCACCGGGCTCGTGGTGTACCTCGTGGGGGGGAGCGGCCATGGTGCCGTTACTAGGGCCCCCAGGCTTGTGTTGCCACAGGACGCCCTCTCCATTCGTTTCCAAGCTGCCCCCTCCCCTTCCATCATCCACTTGCGCACCATTGACACATTTGCCGCCCAGTAGTACCCCGAGAGATTGGGCAGTGCCAGCCCTCCACTGTCCCTACTCCGCTCCAAAAAGACCCTCCTCACCCTTGGGGTGCCATGCGCCCACACGTAGCTCATGATGCTACTCGTCACCTTTTTGAAGAAGGCCCTAGGGAGGAAGATGGGCAAGCACTGAAATAAAAACAAGAACCTTGGGAGGACCGTCATTTTGATTGACTGCACCCTCCCCGCCAGCGACAACGGTACCATGTCCCACCTCTTAAATTCCTCCTCCATCTGTTCCACCAGCCTGGAAAAGTTCAACTTGTGGAGGGTCCCCCAGTTCCTTGCCACCTGCACCCCTAAGTACCTAAAGCTCTTTCCTGCTCGCTTGAAGGGGAGTCTCCCAATACCCTCTCCCTGGTCCCCCGGGTGTATCACAAAAACCTCGCTTTTGCCCAAATTTAGTTTGTACCCCGAAAAGTCCCCAAACTCTGCTAATAGTTCCATTATCTCCGGCATTCCCCCTTCTGGGTCTGCCACGTACAGCAGTAGATCATCCGCATACAGCGATACTCGATGTTCCTCCCCTACCCTAGTCAATCCTCTCCACCCCCCTGAACCCCTCAGTGCCATCGCCAACGGTTCAATCGCCAGTGCGAAAAGTAGGGGGGATAGGGGACATCCCTGCCTGGTCCCTCGGTGGAGCCCGAAATACTCCGACCTCCTCCCGTTTGTCACTACACTCGCCGTCGGGGCCGAGTAGAGCAACTTCACCCACTTAATAAACCCTTCCCCAAACCCAAACCGTTCCAACGTCTCCCACAGATACTCCCACTCCACCCTATCGAATGCCTTCTCCGCGTCCAGCGCTACCACTATCTCAGCCTCCCCCTCCACTGCCGGCATCATAATTACATTCAGCAATCTCCGCACGTTCGTGTTGAGCTGCCGCCCCTTCACGAACCCCGTCTGGTCCTCATGGATTACCCCTGGCACACAATCCTCTATTCTAGCTGCCAGGATCTTTGCCAGCAACTTAGCATCCACGTTCAGAAGCGAGATAGGCCTGTAGGACCCGCACTGCACGGGGTCTTTATCCCGCTTCAATATCAGGGAGATCAGAGCCTGCGACATTGTCGGGGGCAGAACCCCCCCCTCTCGCGCCTCATTAAAGGCTCGTACCAGTACCGGTCCCACCAAGTCCACATTTTTCTTATAGAATTCCACCGGGAACCCATCTGGCCCCGGCGCCTTCCCCGCTTGCATCTGACCTATTCCCTTGACTAGCTCCTCTAGCCCTATTGGCGCCCCCAGCCCTTCTACCAGCCCCTCCTGGACCCTTGGGAACCTCAATTTGTTTAGGAAGTCCTCCATTCCCCCTCTCCTCGTCGGCGGCTCAGACCGATACAGCTCCTTGTAAAAATCCCTGAAGACCCCGTTCACTTCTTGCCCCTTCTGCACTACCTTCCCGCCCCTCTCCTTCACTCCCCCAATCTCCCTAGCCGCATCTCGTTTGCGAAGCTGGTGTGCCAGCATCCTGCTCGCCTTTTCCCCATACTCATAGACCGCGCCCTGTGCCCTTCTCCACTGCGTCTCTGCCTTCCTGGTGGTCAGCAGGTCGAACTTGACCTGCAGGCTGCGCCGTTCTCCCAGCAGCCCCTCCTCTGGTGCCTCCGCATATCTCCTATCCACTTCCAATAGCTCCCCCACCAGCCTCTCCCTCTCCTGCCTCTCCTTTCTTTCTCTGTGCGCCCTTATGGAGATCAGCTCTCCCCTGATCACTGCCTTCAGGGCCTCCCAGACCATCCCCACCTGCACCTCACCCGTGTCATTCAAGTCCAGATAGCTCTCAATGCTCTTCCGGACCCTTTTACACACCTCGTCGTCCGCTAACCGCCCCACATCCAGCCGCCACAGCGGGCGCTGGTCCCGCGCCTCCCCCATTTCCACATCCACCCAATGCGGTGCATGATCAGAGATCGCAATGGCCGAGTACTCAGCTTCCCGTACCCTCGGGATCAGCCCCCTGCTCAACACGAAGAAATCGATTCTGGAGTACACTCTATGGACGTGGGAGAAAAAGGAATACTCCCTCGCCCTCGGCCTACCAAACCTCCATGGGTCTACTCCTCCCATCTGCTCCATGTACCCCCTCAGCACTTCTGCCGCTGCCGGCCTCCTATTGGTCCTTGAGCTCGATCTGTCTAGCCCGGGGTCCAGCACTGTGTTAAAGTCCCCCCCCATGATCAAGCCCCCTGCCTCCAGTCCCGGAATGAGGCCCAATAGGCGCCTCATAAAACCCGCGTCATCCCAGTTCGGGGCATATACGTTGACCATCACCACTTTCTCCCCCTGCAGCTTACCCTTCACCATCACATACCTACCCTCCTTATCCGCCACCACCTCCTCCGCCACGAATGACACCCTCTTTCCCACCAGAATCGCCACCCCCCGGTTCTTTGCGTCCAATCCAGAGTGGAACACCTGTCCCACCCACCCCCTTCTCAGGCGAACCTGGTCCACTACCTTCAAATGGGTCTCCTGTAACATTGCTACATCAGCCTTCAGTCCCTTCAGGTGTGAGAATACCCTTGATCTCTTGACCGGCCCATTCAACCCCCTCACGTTCCAAGTGATCAGCCGGGTCGCGGGACGACCCGCCCCCCTCCCCTGCCGATTAGCCATGTCCTGTTCCCTGCTCGCCCCGGGTCGACCCTCCCCTTCTGACCCGCTCCCCATGGCGATGTCCCCCTCCCCCCCACCTCTCCAGTCCTCCACTTCCCGTTTCTGGTCTTTTCAGCAGCAACCCGGTGGATCTGTAAAGACTTAATTACCTGTAAACGCTCGCATTCGAAGCATTGTCTGGCATCTTTGAATTTGTCTGTATATATATGTTTCTGGAACAGACCTCTTCATTCACCTGAGGAAGGAGCTGCGCTCCGGTAGCTAGTGATTTGAAACAAACCTGTTGGACTTTAACCTGGTGTTGTAAGCCTTCTTACTGTGCTCACCCCAGTCCAATTCCGGCATTTCCACATCATCTGGGGCTGGTTTAGCTCACTGGGCTAAATCGCTGGCTTTTAAAGCAGGCCAGCAGCACGGTTCGATTCCCGTACCAGCCTCCCCGGACAGGTGCCGGAATGTGGCAACTAGGGGGCTTTTCACAGTAACTTCATTGAAGCCTACCCGTGACAATAAGCGATTTTCATTTCATTTCATCTTTAATATTATCATTACCACTCCCTTTGCCTTGTGTTCCATGTCATTTTCACCATTTCGTCTCATATCTATGCCTGACCTTCTCTTTTGCTCCACCTTCCCCTTCGTCCACTTTTTCCACTATTACGTTCCGACCTCTTCAGTTCTGAAGAAGAGGACTATTGGACTCGGAATATCAACATTATTTCTCTCTCCACAGGGGCTGCCATACATGCTGAGTTTTCGCAGTACTTTAAATTGTTATTTCAAAACCGCAGGCGCATGGAATATGTCCAGACTTTGCACCTTCAGTGAATAAGCAGACGCCTAAGAGACAATAACTCCCTGGTGCATTCACCATGGCAACGCTTCAATCAATCAACACTTCCTACCAATCAACACCACCTTTTTCGTGCATTATAGATTGTTGTTCAATTTGAAATTTGGTATTCTTGTGTTTTTCCTGATGAGTTCACTGAAGGGCACCTTATCCAGACCCACTCTCCCTGCCCTATCCCTGTAACCCCACCTAACCTGCACATCTTTGGACTGTGGGAGGAAACCGGAGCACCCGGAGGAAACCCACGCAGATGCGGGGAGAACGTGCAAACTCCACACAGACAGTGACCCGAGCTGGAAATAGAAGCCGGGTCCCCAGCGCTAGTAGACAGCAGTGCTAACCGCTGTGCTACTGTGCCCACAACACCCATCCTCGGTGCCACATTGGGGACGGTCCATGCAGCCACCTCACTCTCTCCTCTCTCGATTACAGGTACCAGCGCAAAGAGGGTGCGGCCTGACCCCCGGACCCAGCACCAGTTTCAGCCCCGACAGAGGAGCGAAGGTGAGGAGGAGGAAAAAGACGTTGCACCTGTACACATGTCAGCGCCGTCTCCTCCACCAGCCCAGAGACACACACACCTCGGTAGGTACTGGATCTAGCTCGGGCAGGGACCTCACCACCTGGGATATGGTGCCAGCAGCAGGAAGAGGCAGGGACGGCCAAGGTCACCAGCACTCGAAGAGGCTTCTGCTAATTGGGATTCAGAGTGACAAGCCTCTGGGAGCGGTACTGGACAAGATGTTAGGGATGCAGGGGGAGGTGGGGAAACACTTCTTAAATCATTTGTGGGATGTGGGCATCGCTGGCTCGGCCCATCCCTAATTAGACTTAAGGTGGTGGTAAACAGTCTTCTTTAACAGCTGCCGTCCGTGTGGTCAGGCGGAGGTGGAGGAGGCCCTCAATGGAGGAGTCTGCCTGCTCCGTGGTGACATGGTTCCGACATGCGCACACATCAACGTGTCTTCTCGCGAGGGGCACGGGGCACTTTGACCTCTCTCTGCCGAGAAGGAAAAAATACAGCAAAACGGGGAAATAAGGAGACCCAAGCGAATTCCTGCGGGATGCTGAAACAAAAACAGAAAATGCTGGACAATCTCAGCAGGTCTGACAGCGTCTGCGGCGGGAGGAGGGAGAAAACGTTTCGAGTCTGGGTGACTCTTCGTCAAATAAGAATACTGCTCTGAACTTTTTTTTGACCTCCTGGGCAGATGGCCCTTTCCCCCCGGGGGTCAGGGAGGGGTCCTTGGACAGCCAAATGGAAGAGGGGTCACAGGCGAACGCCCCAGGGTGGGATGGAGGTTGGGCCCTCCACTCAGGCACTTTGAAGTTGCCCGACCCGTTCCGATTTCCCTTTGCCTGGGAGCCCATCAGCCCTGGCCTCTGGGACTGCTGAGCCACGAGGACCTGTTGGGGTTTCCCTTTAACTGATCGGCAACTCTGCCCCCCTCCACGGCAGCCACGGTGCATGGGTTCTTTAAAGCTGGACCAAATGGGCAGCACGGTAGCATTGTGGATAGGACAATTGCTTCACAGCTCCAGGGTCCCAGGTTCGATTCCGGTTTGGGTCACTGTCTGTGCGGAGTCTGCACGTTCTCCCCGTGTGTGCGTGGGTTTCCTCCGGGTGCTCCGGTTTCCTCCCACAGTCCAAAGATGTGCAGGTTAGGTGGATTGGCCGTGATAAATTGCCCTTAGTGTCCAAAATTGCCCTTAGCGTTGGGTGGGGCTACTGGGTTATGGGGATAGGGTGGAGGTGTAGACCTTGGGTAGGGTGTTCTTTCCAAGAGCCGGTGCAGACTGGATGGGCCGAATGGCCTCCTTCTGCACTGTAAATTCTATGAAATACCTTTTACCCTCCCCTTCCCCCCCACCCCACCGTTACCCATCACCCCCCACCCCAATCACCATTGATTCCCCCCCCGTGATACAGTCAACCCCCCCCACCCCGGTTACCCATGAACCACCATCCCTCACCACTACCACTCCTCACCACCCCCCAACCCACCACCACCCTGTAGGCCACTATGGTGACTGTCCATGGCTCCTCCCTCGCGACCCACCCCAATCACCTACCCTCGTCCTTCCCACCCCAAAGATCTGCGCGCCATCCCGTCTTGCCTCCAACGACCCTAACTGCCTCGTCACCCGTCACCACAGGAGTGTCACCCTCCCACCTTAACTCATTGGCCCCTTTAACAGTCACCAGCTCCCCCAGCTCCCTCGCTTTGCCTCCCCCAGGGTTATTCAACAAATAACCCCAGGTCTCCTCCCCTCCACCCCCTTCGTGTTCCCCTTGTCCACCTGCACCACCCCACTCACAGTCCCATTCTTCCCCCATTTGACGTTCCCTCTCTCCCTCTCCTTTCCCCCACTGCACCCATCTCGGCCCCGACAAGACATCCTTCGCCCCGACGCCTATCCCACCACGTGGCCAACCCAGCAAGATTGCCTCATGGGACCTGGGGTGGGACCGCTCCTTAACTGGCTCCATGGGACCATGAGAGAGTCACCGCCATCACCAAAGTGTAATCGCACCCCCCCCACCCCCCAGCTATTCCTCTGCCACCCCACCCCCACTTAGCCTTTCAGACCCCACCTTGCAATCCCCACCCCGAGCCTTGAGCAGACAAAGTTCTGCTCCAAGTGTCGGCGTGCAGTACCAACAGTGGCCATCACTCCTGCTGGCAGCACTGGTACTGGAGAAAGCTGCTGCCTCTGACTGGCTGGCAGCTCTCTGAGGCGGGATCTCCTGTCCAGGGGAAGTGTCCAGCAGTCAGTTAGAAACATAGCAACAAGGGACAGGAGGAGGCCATTCGGCCCTCCGAGCCTGCCCCACCATTCAATATGACCATAGCTGATCCTCAATCTCAGTGCCCCTTTTCCTGCTTTCTCCCCCAAACCCCTCGATGCCATTAAAATCGAAAATAAATCTATCTCTTCCTTGAATACATTGTGCGACTTTACCTCCACAGCCCTCTGTGGTGGAGAATTCCATAGATTCAGTCCTGAATGGCCCACCCTGTATGCTGAGACTGTGTCTCGTGCTTCTACATTCCCTGACCAGGGATAAATCCTCCCTGCATCTAGTCTGTCCCAGCACTGTTAGAATTTTATATGTTTCAATCAGATCTCCTCCCATCCTTCGAAACTCTAGTAAACATAGGCCCAAGCGAACCGATCTCTCCTCGTAGGACAGTCCCGCCAACCTCGGTCTCAGATTAGTCAACTTCCTCCGCACCCCCTCTGTGGCAAGTACATCCTTTCTCAAGTAGGGAGACCAAAACTGCTCACAATGCTCCAGGTGTGGTCTCACCGAGGCCCTGTACAGCTGCAGTAAGACATCTCTCCCTCTGAGCTCCAATCATCTTGCAATGAGGGTCATTAAATGGCTGTGGGGCAGCTGGTGTTCCCCTCGAAGGGCTCCCCGTTGATCTTTTAGCCGGGGGAGCAGGTCCACAGCACCTCGAATAATTCAGCCCCTGGAACATTTACCAGATGGAAGGTGGCCATTCAGCCCATCGTCACTCTGCCAGCCTAATCGTACTATCCGACTCTTGCCCTCTAGACCAGGGCACAGATAAGGGCAGCAAGGTAGCACAGTTGCTTCACAGCTCCAGGGTCCCGGGTTCGATTCCCGGTTTGGGTCACTCTCTGTGCGGAGTCTGCACGTTCTCCCCTGTGGGTTTCCTCCGGGTGCTCCGGTTTCCTCCCACAGGCCAAAGATGTGCAGGTTCGGTGGATTGGCCATGATAAATTTCCCTTAATTGTCCAAAAAAGATTAGGTGGGGTTACGGGGAATAGGGTGGAGGTGCTGACTTAGATAGGTTGCTCTTTCTAAGGGCCGAGGCAGACTCGATGGGCCGAATGGCCTCCTTCTGCACTGTAATTTCTATGATCTCAAGTGCCCATCCAAGTATATTTTAAATGGAGTGTTTCTGTCTGTACCTCCTCTTTCAGACAGTGGGCTCCGTATCCCCACTACCCTCTGGGTTAAAAAAGTTCCTCCTCAACTCTCCCCTGATCTTTCCACTGAGTTGCTTCAAATCTGTGCCCCCCACCTCCCTCTCTGCTAATGGATAGTGTCCCACCGTGCTTCTCTAACTGGACCCCTCAATTTTATACACAGCAAGTAAACCCCCCCCCCCCCCCCCCCCCCCCCCCCTCCCCGCCTCCTCGGTTTCGAAAAGAACCGATCCCGGCCGATCCAAGCTTTCCTTTCCGATAAAATTGTCCATTCCTGGGAGCATCCCCGTAAATCTCCTCCATACCCCCTTCCTGGTGTCCTGGTGCAATGCCATCTATCCTGTCAGGCAGTGACCAGAACTAAAGGCAGTATTCTATCTGTGACCTAACTGGCGTTTTGCAAAGTTCTAGCGTAACCTCTTCTGTACCATTCAGTCAATCAAAGCAAGAAATCTGCGGCCTGCTTACCCACCTTCTCTGTCTGTCTTTCTACCTATAGGATAATAATAATAATCTTTATTAGTGTCACAAGTAGGCTTACATTAACACTGCAATGTGGAAAGACCCTAGTCGCCACACTCCGGCTCCTGTTCGGGTACACAGAGGGAGAATTCAGAATGTCCAATTTACCTACACAAGCACGTCTTTTGGGACGTGTGGGAGGAAACCGGAGCACCCGGAGGAAACCCACGCAGACACGGGGAGGATGTGCAGACACAGCACAGGCAGTGACCCGAGCCGGGAATCGAACCTGGCACCCTGGAGATGTGAAGCAACAGTGCTAACCACTGTGCTACCGTGCCGCCCAATGTGTTGACAGGCATGCCAAGGTCTCCCCGTTCCTCCACACTTCCTCTGCCACTCATTGTGTATTCCTTCAGAGAGGAAAAAAGTGTGAAACATGATCGACCACTCACCTATCCCGTGTCCTGTTAGGTCATTCCTTGGTTGAGCAAATCCTTCTGCCTCCATTCAGGTCTGCCCTCTGTCCTGGGTGGCTCATTTGTTTGGGCGCCTGTCATCCGCACTCACGAGCTCGCTTCTGATGGTTTGGTCCTGTCAGCCCTTAAGCTCCCTGGATGGGGGGGAGGGGGGTGGGGGGGGGGTGGGGGGGCGGAACTCTGTGGAGAAGACAACAGAAGATGCGACTCGTCAAAGCGAGACTCCAAACTTTCTGACGTCTGCAGGTACTGAGCACTCATTGGCCGGCTTCAGCTCCTGTCAGAAGCAAGGCCGGTCGAGAAAGAGGAATGGGATTCACGTCCCGGGAGCTCACTCTGAGAAATGATCCACGTCCCGCTGAAGGAATTCTGGAAAGAAATGCAATGTGACAAGCCAGCGGTGGACTCCAGCCCAGTCTGTGAAGCTAAATGGGATTAAATAGGAACCAATCCAAGTTGTTAATTGAATTATTACAATTCAGTTTGATTAAGAAATACAGGTTGAGTTATAGTCAAGTCCCAAGTCATAGATACTTATCATAGAATCCCAACAGTGCAGAAGGAGGCCATTCAGCCCATCAAGTCTGCACCGACCGTCCAAAAGTGCACCCCATACAGGCCCGCTCCCCCACCCTATCCCAGTAACCCCACCTCATCTTTGGACAGGAAGGGGCAATTTTAACATGGCCAATCCACCTAACCGGCACATCTTTGGACTGTGGGAGGAAACCGGAGCACCCGGAGGAAACACACACAGTCACGGAGAAAGTGGAAACTCCACACAGTCACCCAAGGCCGGAACTGAACCCGGCCTTGACGATATTCCGCGATCCAGCCTCCAATGCGCTCTGAGGAAGAGAGTTCTTTAGATCAACAACCCTCTGAGAAAGGAGATTCCTCCTCAACTGCATCTTAAATGGGAAGTGCCTGATTTTTAAACAGTGCCCCCTCATTGTGAATTCCCCCACAAGAGGAAACACCCTCTGAGACTCTACCCTGTCGAGCTCCCTCAGAATCTTTTATGTTTCAATAAGATCATCTCTCATATGGGCAGCACAATGATGTAGTGGTTAGCACTGCTACGCCGCTGAGGACCCGGGTTCGATCCTGGCCCGAGTCACTATCTGTATGGAGTTTGCACATTCTCCCCATGCCTGCTTGGGTCACACCCCCACAACCCAAAGATGTGCAGGGTAGGTGGATTGGCCACACTTAATTGCCTCTTAATTGGAAAAAAAGAATAGTGTACTCTAAATTTACTTTTTTAAAGTATGAACATGCAGTAGCCACTATCTCTCTCCTTGCTGGTCACCTGACTCAAACATTCACTTATATAGTAAGAAGTCTTACAACACCAGGTTAAAGTCCAACAGGATTGTTTCACAAACCTGTTGGACTGTAACCTGGTGTTGTAAGACTTCTTACTGTGCTCACCCCAGTCCAACGCCAGCATCTCCACATCATTCACTTATATACTAATGAAACTCCTAGTGGTCAGTGGGTGAATTACAACATAACCATGACATCACTACACCTGCATGTTAACCTTTTGTGATTCATGTACAAGGACGGCCAGATCCCTCTGTACCGCAGGGTTCGGCAGTATATCTCCATTCACATAATATTCTTACGTCTCCTCATAAAACAAACCCCTTCATCCCAGGAATCAGCCTAAAGAATCTTCTCTGAATTATTTCCAATGCAAGTAATTCCCTCCTTAAGTAAGGTGACCAAACCTGTACACGTGCCCCATGTGCAGTCTTATCAATGCCCTGTACATCTGTAGCAAGGCATTCCCACTTCTGTACTCCATCCTCTTCACAATAAAGGCCAACATTCTATTTGCCTTCCCAATTAACTGGCTGCACCTGCATCATGACCTTTTGCGATTCATGTACAAGGACACCCAGATCCCTCTGTACCGCAGCTTTCTGCAGTCTCTCTCCAGTCAAATAATATTTTGCTTTTATATTCTTCTTGCAAAGTGGGCAATATCACACTTCTCCACATTATACTCCACCTGCTAAATTTTTGCCCAAATGCTTAACCTATCGATATTCCTTTGTGGACTCTGTGTCCTCCTCACAACTTACTGTTCTCCCTTTCTTTGCTTTGTCGGCACGTTTGACCACAATATTGTCGGCCCCTTCGTCCAAGCCATTAATGTGGACCGTAAATAGTTGAGGCCCCAGCACCGATATCTGCAGCACTTCACTAGTTACCACTCTGGAAATTATCCATTTATCCCCATTTGTTTCCTGTTAGCCAATCCTCTATCCATACTAATATATCACCCCAGCACCATGAGCTCTTGTGTTTATGCGGCACCTTATCGAATTCTTTTTGGAAATTCAGATACATTACATTTACCGGTTCCCCTTTATCCATCCTGCTTGAAAATGCAAATCGCTTATTGTCACAAGTAGGCTTCAAATGAAGTTACTGTGAAAAGCCCCTAGTCGCCACATTCCGGCGCCTGTTCGGTGAGGCTGGTACGGGAATTGAACCGCGCTGCTGGCCTGCCTTGGTCTGCTTTAAAAGCCAGCAATTTAGTCCTGTGCTAAACCAGCCCCAGCTTGTTACATGCTCAAGGAACTCTAATAAATGTGTCAAACATGACTTCCCTTTCAGAAAACCATCAATACCTGATTGTATTCTGATTATCTCAGCATCCTGTCTTTAATAATGGATTCGAGCATTTCTCCCAGAACAGATATTGGACTAAACTGGCCGATAGGTTCCTGCTTTCTGTCTCCCTCCAGTCCTGAACAGAGGTATTGCATTTCCAAATGCACCTTTCCAAAATCTAGAGAATATTGGAAGATTTACATCCACTGCGTTCACTAACACTGCAGCCGCCTTGTTTAAGAGCTTCAGGCCATTAGGTCAAGGCAACCTTTCATTCCATTGGCATTCTCATTACCTTTTATGGGATCAGGATTGTTTTAAGTTCTTCTTTCCCTTGATTTTCTTCAATTGTTAAGGAAGCCTTTTGCATCTCCTACTGTGAAGACAGATGCAAAACACTTTTTCAACAGCCCATTTCCCCTTCTTAATTCCACAGTCACTCTCCATGGGGCCAACATTTATTTTAACTAATCTTTTTCGGGCCCCTGTAGAGATTTTTACGGTCAGTTTTTTTATATTTCTTACGAATTTTCTCTCAGAATCCAATTTCTACCTCTATTATTTTCCTAATCATTCTTTGCTGGCTCCTAAAACTTCCCCAATCTACCATTAATCCTCACACATTTTACATTTTTTTCTTTCAATTGCATACCATCGTCAACTTCCTCAGTTAGCCGGGGGTGGTACATCCTCTGGTACAGTCTTCCCTTCCTAATGGAATAAACTTATATCAAAAGTTTTGAAATATCTCCTTAAATTTCTGCCACTACTTCTCTCTCATCTTACTTTTTAATCTATTTTCCCATTTCACTTCTTTAGTTCATTCAGTATTATAATTGTTATAATTATAATTGTCTTCATTCTGGCTTAAAACACTAGTTATGGATCTGCATTTCTCATTCTCAAACTGAATGTTAAATTCATCATGTTATGATCACTCTTGCCTAGGGGATTCTTTACAATTAGGCCATTCATGAATTCTGTCTCATTACACATTACCAAGCGCAAAATAGCCTGGTCTCTGGTAGGTTCTC